>NC_092397.1:29532346-29832346 GCF_030028105.1 Mobula birostris
GAAAGCATTCAGAGACGTGGCCTCCACTGCCTTCTGGGGCAGAGCATTCCACATATCCACAACATTCTGGGTGATTTTTTTTTTTTCCGCAACTCCATTCTAAATGGCCTACCCCTTATTCTTAAACTGTGGCCTCTGGTTCTGGACTCGCCCATCAGCGGAAACATGCTTCCTGCCTCCAGCATGTCCAATACCTTAATAATCTTATATGTTTCAATCAGATTGTGTCAAAAATTGAAGAACATGCTGGAGACAATGAACTTGGAAACCAAAACTGACAATGCTGAAAACACACATCACTTTGCATTTAAAAAAAACAGCCGAGCGATCTGCTCCATATACAATAGTAACTTTACACAGATAGCGTCTGATCCACAAATGCTGCCTGACTTGCTGAGTTCCTCCAACATTTTGTGTGTGTTTAAATTGGATTTCCAGCATCTCAAGATTTTCTCGTGTTTGTGATATCACTCTTCGAATCTTGCGGTGAAAGAAAAGTCATTGAGGATACAGTTGAAGATGTTTGAGCCCAAGGGATGGATGTGAGGAATTCCTTCAGAGAAGTCCTGTGCCTGGAGTGATTGACGCTAAGAAGCAACATTGTTGTCCATTGTGTGTGAGATGAGTGTCTTTCCTGTGTTTCCCAGTGAATATACTTTTGCTTAAGGTAAGGCAGTCAGGGAGAGATGTCATCACTAACCAGTGAAATGATAATGAAAAGACATGGAATGAAGATGAATTGTTAGGAGATGACTACGCTACCTCTGCCGGGCTGAATTCAGGAAGTTAACAGATCGACAGGTGAGTGAACAGGAGATGCAAATTTTCACAAACACAGTACTCCAGGTATGCCTAAACCAACCTATTGCATAATTGCTCAGTATCTCCCCATCGATCTGTTCTTAAATTCTATTTCCAGCTTCCTGCAGTCTGTGAACTTGGAGTGTCTAAATGTAGTTAACTTGGCCAGGTGACATGTGGATTGTGAGCAGCTGTTTCAAAACTCTGATCCCTTCACTGGCCCAAGAGTAAATGTCTGCCACAGAGAAGAGAAGAAACTCCCTTGGTCTGTTTCCAGTCAGTCAAAAGATTGTTAATCCATGTCAGCAAATTTCACCACGAAATTATGTCCTTTAATTTTAGAATGGAAAGGAATATATGAAATTACTTACTCTGCACATACAATATATCTATTGTCACGGGTTAAAGAACCAGCAGAAATGGAAAACACTTTGGAATCCAGTATTGCTAATAACTAATGGTATATATTAGTAACTATGTAATTCAGTAATATAAGTGCAGATAAATCAAACAGGTTAGCAGTGCTTATATATATATATATATATATGTATAAGTAAATGTGGAAATATATGAAAAACAAGCTTCATCAAGTCTAGGGGTAAATAGATAGTCTTCCGATGAGAGTAAAGTTCAGTTCAGTTCGTGGTATTGAGTTGAGTAGTGATGGAGCGAGAGAGAGGGAGAAGTCTGAGTCTTCAGGTGAGCTGACGCCGTCAATCTTCCTGTTGTCCTCGGAAATCCTTTCGAAGTCACCGACTGTGACCACAACAAACTCAGACCGTTCTTCTGTGGTGGAATTGTCAACCCAGCAAGGGTGGCACACGAATAACTCCCCACCGGTCACACCCTTTTTGCACTGCTAGAGCCACTGATCGATCCGCCTGATCAATCCTCCAAAACCCAACTTTTCTGTGGGCACAACAAAGCTCATTCAGTGTCCAAAACCATGTGTCTGTAGGTCTAACAGCTGACCTTCTATTTATCTCACCACACTGAATACCAACTGTCCATAAAGCAGCTCCTCCCTTCTCTCTCTGTAAGAACATGGATGCTGCTAGTGTCCTTGTAGAAAGTATAAACAAACTGTGAGCAGTCCTTGTCTGTCTCTGTCTCTGTCTCTCTCTCTCTCTCTCTCTCTCTCTCTCTCTCTCTCTCTCTCTCCCTCTCTCCCTCTCTCCCTCTCTCCCTCTCTCCCTCTCTCCCTCTCTCCCTCTCTCCCTCTCTCCCTCCCTCCCTCCCTCCCCAAAAGCACAGGTCACAGGGTAATTCAGGACCCCAACACATCCCCTTCCTTTTAGAAAAAAAAATTGACGCAGGCAGAATTTTACTTTAACTGAAAATTACAAAGTTTGAAACATGTGTAATCATCAGATAACAGAACAAAAACGTGTACAATTTCTAACTTAACATCTGGATAAACTATCAGCTATAATGTTGTCAGTACCTTTCACATGTTGATTGTCAGGTCATATTCTTGCAATATCAGAGTCCAACTTAATAACCTTCTATTCCTATCCCTCATCTTAGTTAGAAACACCAACGGATTGTGATCCGTGTATACCATAACTGGTCTCTGGGCAGGACAAACATAATCTTCAAAATGCCAGAATAAGTGCTAGCAATTCCTTTTCAACAGTGGAATAATTTTCCTAATACACATTAAATTCCTTTAAGAAATAAGCTACTTCAATGTCATCCACACCTTTCTGTAACAATACTGCTCCAGCAGCTTTGTCACTAGTGTCTGTTGCTGTAGAGAATGGTTTTGAAAAATCAGGTGCTTTGAGCAGAGGATGATAACACAGGATGGCTTTCAGATGTTCAAATTCCTCTTGGCAAAGATCACTCCATACAAATCTTTCACTCTTCCTGTCAAAATGATTTGAGACCCAACAGCACTTCCTTCTTAGTATCAACACACTGGAGAATATCACCATACAGCCTTTCTCATCACGCTTTCCTCCTTGTCCTTTTCCTTAGTGATCACCAATATTCATTTTCTACCTCGCATGCTAACTCTGTCTTGGGGCATAAACTCCCACCTTTATCCTCGGGTCATCCTGTCCTCTCCCCACTATACTGTTGTTTACTGTGTATGCATAAGATGCATTGGGATTCTCATTGATCCTCCTGAATGAGAACATTTACTGGTAAATCTTCACTCTCCTGATTCGCTGTGTGACTTGTTTCTTGCTTCCTGTATGTTCCTCCAAGACCCTGTCTAATTTCATCTTCCTCGTCCTTACATATGACTCTTCTTACGTTTTTAAACAAATTCTCATCACCCTAAGTTCCTGACCACCCCTGTCCTTCTCTACTCTCCTCATAGGAACAGAGAACTACTAAATTCTGACCGTCTGGGCTGTATGTGACTCTCACAGTATCATACATCAGCAAACATCAGCTCCATCCAGTAACAACCAGTAATATCAGCTCCCAGACAACTCTCTATGACAGCTGCCCAATTCTTCCACAAATTTATAATCATCGACCTGCAGGTCCAAACATATTCTTATCAATAATCATCTGAAACCCTCCAGAATTAAGATCCATAGATTTTTCCCAATTAAACTCCAATCGTCTTGCTGGGTTAATTTCCCAATACCATACCAAGTATGTCTCCCTCCCTGGTGGACCGTCTACATACTGTTTCTGGAAACATCCCTGAACATACCACACAAATAATGCCCCATCCGCTCAATGCTACTTACTGACCAGTAGGTCTGGATCCCAGCACCTCCTCCACATGCCTCATGATAAAAATCGTCAGAGTGGCTTCAGCAAGCTTCCCTGTGAGAATATTACTTCCCCTTTACTGTAACCAATCCCTGTTACACCAGTCCCACTTATCCAGGAAGAGAGCCCAATGATCTGTGTTCCTGATGCCCTCCCTCCTGCACCGAATTGTTAGCCACACATTTAAGTGTACCAACTTACCATATCTTACCTCGCAAGCGTGTGGCACCTGAAATAATCCTGAAATCACCAGCCGAGAGTTCCTATTTCCTAACTTTCTGTCCTACTCCTTAAATTCTTTTTTGCAGGACCTTGTCTGTCGGTTGTTAGTTCTAATAAGGAACATGACCTCTGGCTGTTCATCCTGCCCTTTCAAAAAGGTCCTTACCTTCTTAGAGACATACTTGGCCATGGCATGATTGGGGTAACGCATCATCCTGCAATCCCACTCATGTACACACATACTCCTGTCTGTGCCCCAGGTATAGTGTTCGCTGCATGTGATTCATATCTTTCCATCCCCGTGTACTTTTGTGCTTTCTGTTTGTAATGAACATTGTTTGAAAATTTATTCATTGTATTCTTCTCTGGTTCAGCTCAGGCAATTAACTTAGACTGCACACGTGTTGAAACCACACAATTTGTTAGAACTCGTACGATTTTGATAGAGAACAAAAAGAAAACTGATTTCTACAGTATAGCTATACATAATTCGAAATAGTACTTATCATCCACTAAACAAGTCGATCTCTGTGAAAGAGTGGAACCACAGCAGATCCGGCAATGTCACACAGCCGGTTTCCTTGCTTCTTTCTTTCCTTCCTTCCTCCCTTCCTCCCTCTCCCTCTCCCTCACGATGTCTCTGTCGCTTTACTATCTCGCTCCCTCTCTCATTCTATTCTCTCTGTCTCTCCACACGCCCACTCCCTCGCGCTCACTCTCGCGACATCTTCCTCGTGTCCTCTCTCTCGCGCGCTCTCCCTCACGTGCTCTCCTTTGCGCCCTCTGCCTCCCGCCAACTCCCTCGTGCGCTCTCCCCCTCGCGATGTCCCCTTCTGTCGCTCTCCCTCGAGCTCACCATCGCCCGCACGCTCTCCCCCAGGCCCTCTCCATCACGCTCACTCTAACGTCATCTCCATGGCACCCTCTCCGTCGCGCCCTCTCCCTCACGTGCTCTCCCGCGCGCCCTTTCCTCGCGATGTCTCACTCGCTCTCTCCTTCGCGCCCTCAGCCTCGCGCTCACTTTCTCTGTCTCTCCATCTCTCACAGAGAGACAAGTGAACGGATCGGTTCTCTGTCTTCAATTGTAAAACAGGAGCATTCTCCTACAGGAAGATAGTTCAAGTAGGCAGTGAGAGGGAGACTGTACAGGTAGAGATGGAGGAGAAAAGGAAGGTGAAGGAAAGGACGGGTTTTGACGGGAGCAGGAGTGGTTGATAGAGACGAAAGTAAACTGCAAGATCAGGCAGTTTTGTCAGAACCGGGAAGCAGGGAAAACAGGTTCTCTTCAAGCTTCAATTTAACAGGGCGAGAGGTGAGGCGCAAAAGGGATTTCTCTGGGATGGTGAGGTCAGTGATGCCGTCGGGCTCAGCTGTAAACAGTTGTTTTGTAACTCTAAAGCAACACACAGAAAATGGAAAAGATTAAACAGTTGACAGGATTCTGATGAACGGTCTCGGCAGGAAAAATCGACAACTTACTCTTTTCCATAAATGCTGCCTGGCCTGCTGAGTTCCTTCAGAATCCTGTGTGAGGAAAATAGTAAACAGTCGACGTTTCGGGTCGAGAGCCTTCATGAGGATGTGATTTTGTGTGAGTTGTTTTGTATTTCGAGCGAATGCAGATTTTCTCGTGTTTGTTTTGTAACTCTGTTCATCGCATTGTTTCCATTTACCCACAAGTGGGTGGATAGAATTGGGAGCATGAAGGCAGCTGAATTGTAAAACTTTGCAGCGTTTATTTCTAACGTTTCATGAGTTTCAAAATCCGATTCCGTGGGTATTTCACCGCATTCTTCAGTTCCTCTCGGAATTTGCCCTGAGTCACGGAGTAAATACACGTGTTGGTGCAGGAACTGAGAACCTGCAGCATTCCCGATGTGTGTTCTGTGATGTGACGGGGATCCGTGACAGAGTAAACAAAACTCATCGAAATCCGTTTATAGATAGAAAATGCCACCTGTGTTCCCCACAACAATATGAAACTACCGGTTATGCTGAAGAGCAAAACGATGGATTTGCGTCGGTTCTCCATCTCCCGGTCCTTGTCATTCTCTCCACTCTTTTGTCCCCGGAGCCCCCTGCGGGCTCGACTGGCCGCTAGAATCCGCCTGACAGTCAGAATATTGAACAGCAACATCAGAAAGAATGGGAGACAAGGGACTAAAATGCGGTGAAACACCTCAAATGTCGCCCATGAGGGAGAGTTTGTGAAGCTCAGTGTCATAACACAATCCCAGGGAACACCGTCAATTATTTCTCTAGGTTCGTACACAAAGCCGCAGGGGACAGTCTCCAAACAGGCCAGCACACTCACTGTCCCGATAACCACAGCCGCCGTTCTCTCGGTGCAATATTTTGTTTTCAGCTTCTCACAGCAAATAGCCACAAATCGATCGACGGTGAAAGCGACAGTCAGCCAGACTGAGGCCGCAGTGCTCGCGAAAATCAACCATAGATCGAATCTGCACACAGGAGTGATTCGCAGGAATGATCGGGGAAAGTAAATCAGAGCAGTCATCCTCAGCAGCGGATCGGAGATAACGACCAGGAGATCGGCCGCTGCCATTCCCACCAGGTAGCGAGTGACACATTTGGAGAGACCGCACTTTCCCCGGGACAGGATCACAATCGCCACCAAGTTCGCTGGAAGAGAGACAGGGAACAGCAACTTGAGAAAACACTGAGCAGAAGCCAATGCTGCGGCTTGAGGGGATCCTGTAATATTTCCACTTTATTGTTACATTTAGCGGTGGGAGGGTCGAGAGAGGGCGCAGAGCTGGCGGGACAGAGAATGAGTTTACACAGAGCAAAATAAATTCAGTATGATCTGAATACGGATTTCTTACTGATGATCGACTCTGAAGTGGCAGCGGAAAACTAAAACTGGGTAACTACCTCCTCAGAGTCAATACTGGATGGAACATTTTTTTTTTCCGCGTCTCGTCTGGATGAAATGAATAAATCCGGACGCTGATGGCGGGATTCTTCCACCAGACAATCATTAACTTCCATGGCGATCCCTGTCAGCGACAGAACGGCCGAAGGACGGAACAACAACAGGAAATGCTGGAAGCACTGATGCAGGTAAAACAGAACATGTGGAAAAACAGTTAACGTATCTCTCCTCAGAACTGTTCTCAGAGAGACCCCTGACACGAGTGTTAATTGGTTTCTCTTTCCATACAAGCTGCTTGGGGCTTAGTATTTCGAGCATTCCTCGAGTTTGTTCCTTGTTCCAACATTTACCACCTCACTGACTTTACAACAGAATATTGACCGATTCCAACAGATACAGCGAGTTCTGGCAAATCCTCAGACAGACATGACGCCTCCCGTTGATTCCACCACAGGGAAGCAGGGGAGAGGAATTCAACGTCCAGCAGCAAACTCGGTGCCGTAGTCAGATGTCTGTCAGATGGGAAACGTTTCACTCTGAAGCACTAGGCCGGCTGTGTTAATTGACTCTGCAATGAGTTCAGTCTGTTTTCCATCAGCTGTTTACATTCAGGCATACCGCAGACATTTATTTAAAATCGACAGTAGATTCGATCTACAACACGAAAGTCCGCACATTTGCTAAATTGTTACTACCAATCATTTGTTTGAGTGTTGCTCCTAACTCAGAAATCCGCTCACATACAAATGCAGACGATCAATTGGTATAATCTCCGCGGGCTCTATAAACACAATATTTGCAGATGCAGTGCAGCTGCTGCAAGACCAAACACACAGAGACGGAACATCCCATTATTGATCACAAACCGCTGGAAGAACACTGTCTCACAAGCTCAGTTCCACCCATGTTGGCGGATTCCCTAAATTCCTGCAGCGGTTTATTTCTAGATCCAAATTCCAGCATCTGTCGTCCCGGTGTTTCCACTCTCTTTAAGAAAAGCGGAATACCGGGACTGGAATGTGAGAGTTTAAACCGGCGGCAGAATCAATCACAACATTGGAATTAAACTTCAACATCGCCCACGGCAGCTGACACTGCGGCTTACCGGGAATTCCAAAGGCTGAAATAAAAGGATAGTAAACGTCTTCTATCCGCCAGATGACTGGATACACCATTTCAGTGAGAATCTGTGATTTCTGTTGCTCCTGTGTTCACAGCTCCGGCAGACAGCTGATGCATTCAAAGCGGCCCTGATTTATACAGAGGATCTGTCTCCCGAGATACGGTTATACACCTCACTGACTTGCTCAGTTACAGTTGCTTGAACAAACACTTTCATTCAATACCATTGTCTCTGTTGTAAATATTCGGGCGATTGGAGACAAATACATGAAAATTCTTTGGCATTAGCTCAGCAGAGTCTCTGGTGAAAATAGGCCGGTTGATTTAATTACAAAGACTGAGCTTTGTCACGGACCAGCGACATTTACATATTTCGTCTTTTTGTTGGCTAATTACTGATTTCTGATCGGACACCAGCGACACAGACCGATCTCTACCTCTGTCCCCTCAGGTTTTCATTTTGTAAATGTTGTTTAGTACTTCAGCTTCTTCCTGATATATCTACCTATCTCTCTCTCTCTCTCTCTCTCTATCTCTCTCTCTCTCTCTCTCTCTCTCTCTCTCTCTCTCTCTCTCTCACACACACACACACACACACACACACACACACACACACACAGAATTGTACACTTGTATTTCTATGTTATGTCAAATGTCCTGTTGTACATACTGGACAGGTATATGGAGGAATTTAAGGTGGGGAGTTAAATAGAAGGCAGGGTTTGAGGATCGGCGCAACATTGTGGGCCGAAGGGCCTGTACTGTACTATTCTATGCTCTATGCTTACAATAAATGGCACATTGCACATTTAGACGGAGACGTAACGTAGAGATGTTTACTCCTCGTGTATATGAAGGATGTAAGTTATAAAGTCAATTCAATTCAAAACCCACAACCACAGATTCGAACAAAGATACAATAGTGAGACCGCGCTTAGGATGGAAACGGTCAAATGAGCACGTTGCTAATGTACAATCAAGAGAAAATATGAAATGTTGGAAATCCAAGTCAACGCAAGAAATTCTGCTGAGTTCCTCCAAAAATTTGTGAGTGATATTGCTGAAGTCACAGTCTTTAATGGGTATCTCCAATCTGTCAAATGTCAAAAGAAATTCAGAAGAAATATTTCAATCTGCAAAGGAATGGGCAAACTGGTTAAATAAAAAAGAAGTACTCGAAACAGGGAGATGAATAGATGCAGGATGACTGAAAGTGAAGGAGAGAAAAGGCAATCGTGAGATAACACGTTAGCTGAGAGAGAGAGAGACAGCGACAGAGAGAGAGAAAAGGAGAGAGAGACAGAGAGAGGGAGAGAGAGAGACTGAGATAGAGAGAGAGAGAGACAGACAGAGAGAGAGGGAGAGAAAGACAGAGAGAGACAGAGAGGAAGAGACAGAGAGGGAGAGAGAGAGAGACAGACAGAGAGAGAGACAGAGAGGGAGAGAGAGAGGGAGAGACAGAGAGAGATGCAAAGAGAGAGATAGTGAGAAAAAGAGAGAGACAGAGGGAGAGAGATAGAGAGACAGGGAGAGAGAGATAGAGAGACAGAGGGAGAGAGAGATAGAGAGACAGAGAGAGAGAGGGAGAAAGAGAGAGGGAGAGAGAGATAGAGAGACAGAGAGAGAGAGGGAGAAAGAGAGAGGGAGAGAGACCGAGAGAGAGACAGAGAGAGAGAGGGAGAAAGAGAGAGGGAGAGAGACCGAGAGAGAGACAGAGAGAGAGGGAGGGAGAGATAGACTGAGAGAGGGAGAGAGAGACAGAGAGGGAGAGAGAGAGACAGAAAGAGAGAGAGAGGGAGAGAGAGACAGAGAGAAACAGAGAGAGAGAGAGAGAGAGAGACAGAGGGAGAGAGAGACAGAGCGAGGGAGAGAGAGACAGAGAGAGGGAGAGAGAGACAGAGAGGGAGACAAAGAGGGAGAGAGAGAGACAGAAAGAGAGAGAGACAGAGAAAGACAGAGGGAGAGAGAGACAGAGAGAGAAACACAGAGAGAGAGACAGAGCGAGAGGGAGAGGGAGAGAGACAGAGAGAGAGATAGTGAGAAAGAGTGAGAGACAGAGAGAGAGAAAGAGAGAGAGGAAGAGAGAGATACAGAGAGAGAGAGAGAGAGACAGTGAGAGAGTCAGAGAGAGGGAGAGAGAGAGGAAGAGAGACAGAGGGAGAGAGGGAGGGAGAGAGGGAGGGAGAGAGAGAGCGGGAGAGAGAGAGGAAGAGAGAGACAGAGGGAGAGAGAGACAGAGAGAGAGGGAGGGAGAGAGAGAGACAGAGAGAGGGAGAGAGAGAGAGAGGGAGAGGGAGAGAGAGGGATAGAGAGAGAGGCAGAGACAGACAATTAGGCAGATGTTTCTCCTGTATCTGCCAGTCTCTGCTACAGAGTGAGGGTGTAGGAGTCAATCTCTGCTGGTCAGTTTTGGGTGCCTTGTGTAAATGTCTGCTTGATTCTCCAGCGGTCAGTCTCTGGTACGGTGTGAGAGTGTGGGGTTGATTCTGTACCTGTCAGTCTCTGGTACAGTGTGAGAGTGTGGGGTTCATTCTGTACCTGTCAGTCTCTGGGACAGTGTGAGAGTGTGGGGTTGATTCTGTACCTGTCAGTCTCTGGTACAGAGTGAGAGTGTGAGGTTCATTCTGTACCTGTCAGTCTCTGGTACAGTGCGAGATTTGTGGTTAACACTGCATCTTTTAATCTCTCATCTAGTGTAACATTACAACATTTCTTTCAGATTTATTCTTGCAGTTAAATTTTTTGATTAAGTCTATTTTTCATTTTAATCAATACCACAGGGACGATGCCACTGGTTACATTGAACTAATATTCAGGTACTTTGCAGCAGAGCATCTGGAGCAACAAGACTAGACCGTTGATTCAAACACTATTCTGTGATAAATATGTAACTTTCCTCGAGTCTCGGTGTGGGACGGTTTGAGTGGTGTGTACTCTGTAGTGACATTTGGGCTGATGGAATTGAGAATGATTTTGACTGTAGATTTGTAACCTGTGTGTGCACAGTGATCAGTAATGAGACCTCTGTTTGATCAGATTAAAACACACATGGGTGATCAGATCGCTGATGACATGAATATTGGTGCAGTTGTAACATAGACAACCTACAGCACAATACAGGACCTTCGGTGCACAATTCTGTGCCACACATGCACTTTAGAAATTACTTAGCGTTACCCAAGCCCTCTAGTTTTCTGAGCTCCCTGAACCTATCCAAAAGTCTCTTAAAAGACATTATTGTAAACTCCCCCCAACACCGTCACGGGCAGCCCATTCCATGCACTCACCACTCTCTGCATAAAAAAACTTACCCCTGACCTCTCCTCTGTACCTACTTCCAGGCACCTTAAAACTGTGCCCTCTCGTGCTAGCCATTTCAGCCCTGGCAAACAGCCTCTGACTATTCACATGATCAATGTCTCTCATCATCTTATACACCATATATAGGGTGGGGGAGCCCATTTATACATTATTCAGGGAAGAATCTCAATGTGTTGGAATCAGTTCAGGGAATGTTCACTGGACCAATACTGGTAGTGAGCTGGTTGTCTGATGAGGGAAGTCTGGGCTTGTGTTTTCTGTTCCTACTGTCTCCATGTGCTTATACGACCAGAAGATACAGGAGCAGAAGTAGGCCATTGAGTCTGCTCTGCCATTCAATCATGGGCTGATCCAATTCTTCCAGTCATCCCCACTCCCCTGCCTTCTCCTCATACCCTTTTATGCCCTGGTTAATCAAGAACCTATCTATCTCTGCTTTAAATGCACCCAAAGACTTGGCCTCCACAGCTGCTCGTGGCACCAGATTCTGCAGCTTTACCACCCTCTGACTAAAGTAATTTCTCCACATCTCCGGTCTTAATGGACAATCCTGAAGTCATGCCTCTTGTCCTGGACCCCACCTACCATGGGAAATAAGTTTTCCATATCTAATCTGTTCAGGCCTTTTAACATTCAGAATGTTTCTATGAGATCCCCATTCATTCTCCTGAACTCCAAGGAATACAGCCCAAGAGCTGCCAGATGTTCCTCATATGGTAAACCTTTCATTCCTGGAATCATTCTTGTGAATATGTTCTGAACCCTCTCCAATGTCAGTATATTCTTTCTAAAATAAGGAGCCCAGAACTGCGCACAAGACTCCCAAGTGTGGACTAACGAGTGCCTTATAGAGCATCAATATCATACCCCTGCTCTAATATTCTATACATCTAGAAATGAGTGCAAAAATTGCATTTGCCTTCTTCACCACTGACTGAACCTGGAGGTTAACCTTTTGGGTATCCTGCACAACACATCACAAGTCTCCTTGCATCTCTGCATTTTGAATCATCTCCCCATCTAAATAATAGTCTGCTCATTTATTTATTTTACCAAAGCGCATGACTATACACTTTGCAACATTGTATTTCATTTGCCGCTTCTTTGTCCATTCCCCTAAACTATGTAAGTCTCTCTGTAGGCTCTCTGTTTCCTCAACACTACATGCTTCTCCACCTATCTCTGTAGCATCAGCAAATGTTGCCACAAATACATTAATCCCACAGTCCAAATAATTGACATACCTCATAAAAAGCAGCGGTCCCAACATCGACCTCTGTGAACTCCACTGGTAACTGGCAGCCAGCCAGAAAACGATCCCTTTGTTCCCACTCTCTGTTTTATACCGATAAGCCGGTGCTCCACCCATTGGCAACTAGAACCAGGGACCAATATTTCATGACTTGAGCAAAAGATCAGAGGATTCTTTTCTGAATCTTAATGCACCCTCAGACATTGGAATTGATTAACTGACAGGTTTTTTGGATCATATCCTTGTATGCTTTTAAGGGAAAGAGAGGGGGATAGATTATAAGGAGGGGGTGAAATGTTCCTGTGGGCAGACAGGAACATGGAGTTTAATGTTGAAACAGGACAGCCGTGATCTTAATAAATGACAGAGCAGGTGGGAGTTGCTGAGTGGGGACTCCTGCTCCTCATTTGGATGTGGGTGTGAGCCTGTGGTGTGCTGACCAGGACTGTACACAGAGCTCCAGCCGTGACCCCACTTGTGTCCATACAATTCCACCAGAGCTCCCTCCTGTGCCATTCTGTACCTTCAGCCAACAAAAGCAAGCCTCTCATCCGCCTTTTAAACCCATCGAATGCTCCGTCCTTCTAACCTGAGGAATCATTCCACATGCTCTCCCTCTGACCCTCTATTCTTCTCCATATTCCACAATGTACCGTCTGTCTCCTGGCCTTGTTTGGGCTCCCCACCTGCATCACCTCACCTCTCAGATTAAATTCCACATGCCTATCTGTCCAGTCCACTGATACCTTCCTGTAGTCCTCAGCTTTCCCCCGCACTCTCACCCACATGGCCAACTGCACTGGACAACAAATATTTTGCTTCCTGATTACTTTTAGGTACATATATCTTATGGATTTGGACTGCTGATATTGAAAATCACTATGCAATGTCCCTATCACACACCATCTCTTTGAAATTGCCTATATTTTTATATTTCAATTCATAATCCAAGTCATATTATTTGATGCCAAGATTAAGGGAGGCTTTTGTGCTGGTCCACAAATCAAGCAGGCCAGCAATAACAGGCAATTCAAAGAACTTCTATTGGGACCAGAGAAAATCGCATGGAATGCATTCAAGGAAGTTGTTGAAAATGTTCAATATTTTCCCAGGGACCAGGGAAATATTGACCAGCTGTGTTTCACTGTAACTGTTGTACTGGAAATGTGTGTCTGGGTCCTGGGCTCAGTGTGGGACTGAATGTCTCTGCTGTCTGAGACTGTGGAACGAATGAGCTGTCAGTATCTCTGTGCTCAGTGACACACCTTGTGTGTGAGAGATGGAGCCACTGTTCTGTTCATTGAGCCTTGGCAAGAGGGAACATTGGCGTACATTGAAGTCTTTCCTGCAGGTAGGAGAAGGAAAGTGAAAGAGGTAAAAGGCAGACACAGTGTGAAGCGACTGGTGCAGCCAGTGCCAGTGTGTGAGGCCACTCACAAGCTGCAGCTCTCAGCTTCTTCTGAGCAGCAGATGGAGGAGGCTCCAAACCAAGGAAGAGACGGACAAACCCCACCACTTCCCGGTATGGATCCGGGAGTGGAACAGAGGGACGGACACAACATTCATTTCCCATGGGATTCACCACTCGGAACACTCACTGTCCAGCAACAACAGACATTGGGAAGTGGGCTAATGGGAAACTGTCTTCCCATGGTCAGGGGAGAGGAAGCAGCAATTATAGTCAGCAGCAAATTCTTCCCACTTCGCCACACTCGCCGTGGCCCAATCCCAGCGCAGGAATTAATTCTCACTCCACATTCAAGCTACAGGACCTAGGCCTCTGCAACTGGATCCATGACTTCCTAACCGGAATACCACAATCTGTGCAGATTGGAATAACATTTCCACCTCACTGACAATTAACTCTGACACTCCACAGGGCTGTGTCCTTATCTCACTGCTCCACTGTCTCTACACCCAGAACTGTGTGACTAGGCATCACTCAAACAGCATTTATAAATTTGCTGATGATACAACCACTGTTTGCAGAATTTCAGATGGTGACAATAAATCATAAATTAGGGTGAACTACCAGTTAGTGGAGTGTTGCTGCAGCAACAATCTTGCACTCAACGTCAGCAAGATCAAAACGCTGCTTGTGGACTTCAGGAAAGGTGAGATGAAGGAACACAAACCAATCCTCATCAAGGAATCAGAAGTGGAGAGAGTGGACAATTGCAAGTTCCTGGGTGTCAGCATCTCTGAGGATCTAACCCGGATGCAACATATGATGCAGTTATGAAGAAGGCAAGACAGCGGCTATATTTCATTAGGAGTTGGAGGAGATTTGGTTTGTCAAATACACTAAATAAACTTCCAGAAACGTAGAGTGGAGATCATTCTGACTGGCTGCATCTCCATCTGGTATGGGGGGCGGGGTGCGGGCTTCTGAACGAGATCAAAATAAATAGCAAAAACTTGTAAAACTGGTCAACTCTACCATGGGTCCAGGCTCGGTAGTACACAACATCTTCAAGGAGCGGTGCCTCAGGAAGGCACTGATCATCATTGAGGATCGCCACCACCCAGGACGTGCCCTTTTCACACTGTTACCATCGGGAAGGAGGGAGAGAATGCTGAAGGCACACACTCGGTGATTCAGGAACAGTTTCTTCCCCTCTGACACCCAAATTCTGAATTCTCAATAGGCATTGAACCCAAGAGCACCACCTAACTACTTTTTGCTTTTAATTTATGTTTTAATTCTTGTTTAACTACATATTTTAACTTAAATATTGAATACTTAATGTAACTCAGTTTTTTCTCTATATTTATTTATCATGGATGTCATTGTACTGCTGCTGTAAAGTTAATAAATGTCACGACGTATGCTGGTAATATTAAATCTGATTCTGATTAAGTTGCTAATTGAGTCTGCCTCGTCCTCTCCAGCAACAACCTCCATTGCCCTCACTCCAGAATCGATACCATTCGCTCAGCAACACACGCACAATTCTGGAGGAACTCAGCAGGCCGGGCAGCGTTAATGTAAAAGAGTACATCTTTGGCATCTTAAGCCAAGATCCTATGCTTATGAGTAAAAATAAAACACATATACTGATTTAGAATAGTCCAAACACCATTCTCCCATTGTTGATAATGCTGTTTGTCCAAGACCTTCCCACATAGGAACTATTACAACCCCTTTTCCACAGAGCCCCATCATCAGCATAGAAAGCCAAACTGAACTCAGGCCCAAGACCATTAAAAAGTAGAATTAACTATCAGATTAAACAATATTAAACTGATAACATTATACTGGGGAGGGAGGCACATTATCTTCTGCAAACTCTGATGACCCACCCTCACTGAAAATGATCCCCCTAAAAAATGATACCCATTTGCAAAACCAGCACCAACACCAAGCTTAATGAGTGTAATAAAAATCCTCTCCCTCCATCGCATGTCATAAAACTATTTTAATGTTCAAAAGCACTGCAACTACCGATTCTTTCAGTGTAAAAGGATTTCCAGATATCATTCCCAGTAGTACAAGGGTGTCATAGATCTCCCTTTGCGAAACCCACATCGGTAGTGACGAAGTAATTCTCTCTTATCCAAAACAATCATCAGCCTAATTACTATCATTTTCACCATTATTTTACACAACGAGGAAGTGAGACAACAGGCCTGTAGAAACTGGACAGCATCGGATCCCACCCAGGTTTTCCAACAGGCTTCACCACAGACCGTTTCCAGTCTCCTGGGAACATTCTTTGCTTCCAGATCTTCTTATAAAACTCAAGCAACTTCTTTTAGACTGCCTCAGGCAGATACTGGAGTATAGTATATGATAGTTTCCCATATCCTGTCCTGGTCTATAGTACATGCCTTACTGGTGGCAAATTTCCATTCAGCCAACGTGAAGTCATCATCCATGGCAATCTCAAATGCCTCTTGTTTCTCACAAATCTCCCCACTGTCCACCAAGAGGCTCTCTCTTCTCTTAAAACACTCATCCCCTATATTGTCTAGACTATGTGAGTTTGCAAACGTGTTTCTCACTTTGCCTTTTCGTTGTCCCTTGCATCAAATGTCCGTTCTCCACTAATATTGGAATCTAGTTATAACCTCTGACACCATTCATTTTCTTCAGCATTCTCCACACCACCGTCAAAGGATCATGGGACGGGAGGCCTTGGGAGAAAGAAAGAGGGAGGGGGATTCCCAGAGGATAGGCAAGGAGTATAGTGAAAGGGACAGAAGGAGAAAAAGAGAGAAAGATATATAATAATAATAATAAATAAATAACGGATGGGTGGCCCTATGATCCTCTCATATCCCTTTTGCCAGTCAACTGTCCAGCTCTTGGCTTCATCCCTCCCCCTCCTGTCTTCTGCTATAATTTTGGGTCTCCTCCTCCCCCTGCCACTTTCAAACCTCTTACTATCTCTTCTTTCAGTTAGTCCTGACAAACGGGCTCAGCCCGAAAGGTCGACTGTACCTCTTCCTATACATGCTGCCTGACCTGCTGCGTTCAGCAGTAATTTATTATGTGGGTTGTATAACTCCGGTCTGTTGGGGATGGCGACATTAATTTACCGGAATAAAACTTGCAGCAGAGTGAGGAATGATCCGACAGAAAGCAGCTCGGGGACTGGTCGAATCACATGGAACTATGGGAGACGCCTCACTACTCGGATGCTTTGCCACGTCATTGAGCGATGGTGGTATAGTGGTGAGCATAGCTGCCTTCCAAGCAGTTGACACGGGTTCGATTCCCGGCCATCGCAGATTGTACAGTTTTAGACTACATAACATATAAACCTTTGACATAGACACGATCTGCGCAGAACTCCAAGGGCCAAACAATCGACTCACGTTAATTCACGCTGTGAGTGTAAATTGATTCATTAATTATCATTCACTGGTCATGAATCAGAGTTGGAATTAACATCCCTCGAGAGTTTCTCGTTAAATCCTGTTCTGACTCTATTCCAGATTCTACAAGAATGGACACTTCACAGGAAGGATCGGCAGGATTTGTAAAGTGTTGCCTGATTAAAGTGTTTGAGCTTGTTTGCCTTCATTGGAATATCAGAGCCTGAGAGGAAACTTGACCGAATTATCAGAATCAGAATCCTTTATTATCGCCAAGTATGTGACACATACAGGGAATTTGACGCCGGTTTCCCTGAGCTCTCGCTGTACAGAATCAAAAAGCAAACAAAACAATAGTGTAAATAACCGTGAACTATATACAATGAGGTACTGTGTACCAGAGTATGTACAGGTGGACTTCGTTTATAATAGACTAAAATTCAAGTGTTCATAAGACTGATGGCAGACGGAAAGAAACTGTTCCTGTACCTACGGGTCCTGGCATACAGTGATCTAAAGCGCCTACCAGAAGGAAGGAGTTGGAACAGGTGATGTCCAGGGTGTGGTGGGTCTACAGTGATGCTGCTTGCTCGCTTCCTGACTCTATGAGAGACATAGACTGGGCAGATAGTCAGAATTGGTTTCCCAGGGTAGGGATTTGAAATTCCAGCGGGAATGAATTTAAGGTAGGAGAGAGTTTAAAGATGTGCGGGTCACGGTTTCAGACAGAGTGCGGTTGGTGCTTGGAACGGGCTGTCAGGTTCAGAGACGGAAGATATACAATGTGTTTAGATAGGCATACGAATATGTTAGTGCAGAGCGACATCGATAGAGGCACAAAGAGAAAATCTACAGATGATGGAAATCCAAGCAACACAGAAAATGTTGGAGGAACTCAGCAGGCCAGGCAGCATCTGTGGGAAAAAATACAGTCGACGTTTCGGGCCGAGTCCCTTCATCCGGACTGGAGCAAAAACTGATGAGGATTCAGAGTTAGACGGTGAGGGGAGGAAGAAACACGAGGTGATATTTGAAACCGGTGGGGGTGGGGAGGTGGCTGGTAAATTAAAGACCTGAAACTTTGGTTGGTGAAAGAGACACTGGGCTGGAGAACAGGGAAGGAGAGGAGGCCATGGAAGAAAGAAAAGGGGGAGGAACACCAGAGGGAGCTGATGGGCAGGTAACAGATAAGGTCAGAGAGGGAAAAGAGAATGGGGCTTCGTGAAGGAGGGCGCATTACCGGAAGTTTGAGAAATCGATGTTCATGCCATCAGGTTGGAAGCTACCCAAATGGAATATAATGTTTTGGTCTTCCACCCTGAGCGTGGCTTCATCGCGACAATACTGGAGGCCATGGGCTGCCATGTCGGAATTGGAATGGGAAGTGGAATTAAAATGGGTGGCCACTGGGAGCTCGCTCTTGTTCTGGTGGAGGGAGTGTAGATGCTCGGCGATGTGGTCTCCTAATCCGTATCGGGTCTCACCGATATACATGAGGCTACACCGGGAGCACTGGATACAGTAGATGACCCTAAAAGACTCACAGCTGAAGTGTCGCCTTACCTGGAAGGATTGCTTGGGGCCCTGAATGGTACTGAGGGAGGATGTGTAGGGACAGGTGTAACACTTGTTTCGCTTGCAAGGATAAGTGCCAGGAGAGAGATCAGTGGGAGGGATGGACACACATGGGATTCACATGAGATCCCTGCAGAGAGCAGAACGTAGAGGGGGGAGAGAAAGATGTGTTTGGTGGTGGGATCCCGCCGGAGATGGCGGGAATTACAGAGACTTGTGTGCTGGAGGCGGAGGCTGGGGTGGGTGAGGTAGGTGAGGACAAGACAAACCCTCTCCCTGGAGGAGGGAGCGAGGATACGGTGGGGTCAGACGTGAGCAAAATGGAAGAGATTCTGTTGAGAGCAGCTTTCATGGTGGAGGAACGGAAGCCCCTTTCTTTGAAAAAAGACGATATCTCCTTTGCTGTTGAATGAAAGGACTTATCCTGAAGGCAGATGCAGCGGAGACGGAGGAATTGAGAGAAGGGGCGGGCATTTTTACATGTAATGGGGTGCGAAGCGGTATAGTCCAGGTAGCTGAGAGAGTCTGTGTAGTTATAATAGACATCAGTAGACAAGCTGTCTTCAGAGATAGAGACAGAGATATGGAGAAAATGGAGGAAACTGTCGGATATGGGACAGGTAAACTTTTGGGCAGGGTAGAAGTTGCAGGCAAAGCTGATGAAGTGGACGAGTTCCACATGGGTGCAGAAAGAGGTAGCAATGCCGTCATTTACATAGTGTAGGGAAAGTTAGGGAGCGACACCAGTGTAGGCTGGGAACATAGACTGTTCCACGTAGCCGACACACAGGCAGGCACAGCTGGGACCCATGCCGGTGTCCATGGCTCACCTTGTGTTGAAAGGAAGTGGGAGGACAAGTTCCGCCAGACGGAGATGAATGGTGGTGGAGGAGAGCTGGTTGGGTCTGGTTTCCCGATGGAAGCGGAGAGATTTGAGACCTTCCTGGTGCGGGGGTGGGTGGTTTGCTGGACGTGTATAGGGATTGGACATCCATAATGAAAATAAAATGATCGGGGACCTATATGGGATGAAAACAATTAAACTCCAACTGAATGATCCAAAATTAAATCAAAACCACGACATTAGACCCGGCAAGTCCGTTAGTTCCAAGGATGTCGCTCGAGGAAATATACACTTATGGTCAAAGAGAATGGTGAAGGAGTATGTAACTTACACACTCCTGACAAAAATATACCATGCGCCCCGGGTACTGCACTCTCTCTTTCCCCTTCTTCTATCCGGCTGAAGGTACAGGACAGCACGTAGTACAGGCTCGTGGATAGCTTCAACTCCGCCGCTATGTCCATTGGATGGTGCCCGAGTCGATAAGATGGAGTCTTGACCTCACAATCTACCCGTTATGATGCGGCACCTGATTGTTTACCCGCACTGTGCTGTCTCTGTCGCAGTTACATTTCATTCTGCATTCTGTTATTGCTTAACATTGTTCTTTCTCAATAGGCTGTGTAATGATTCGATCTCTAGGAATAGTGTGAAAGAGAAGCTTTCAGAAAATATTTTAATTCCCACTGAAGTTAATGCGGCAGTCGCAGGGTCTCCGGACAGCACAGCGTTACCCAGCTGGCAATAAAACGCGCCGCAAAAACTGCCGGGTTACCTCCGTCCCTGGGTGGGCTCGGACCACCAACCTTTCGGTGAACAGCCGAACGCGCTGACCGATTGCGCCACAGAGACAAACTGGAAAAGGAGACTATGAATGGTCTATTCCGGGGTTGGAAGATGGTGACTTACAATCGATCAACACACATCAAAGTTGCTGGTGAACGCAGCAGGCCAGGCAGCATCTCTAGGAAAAGGTACAGTCGACGTTTCGGTCCCAGACCCTTCGTCAGGACTAACTGACGAAGAGTGGTAAGAGATTTGAAAGTGGGAGGGGGAGGGGGAGATCCAAAATGTTAGGAGAAGACAGGAGGGGGAGAGATGGAGCCAAGAGCTGGACAGGTGATAGGCAAAAGGGATACGAGAGGATCATGGGACAGGATGTCCGGGGAGAAAGACGGCGGGGGGGGAGGGGAACCAGAGGATGGGCAAGGGGTATACTCAGAGGGACAGAGGGAGAAAAGGAAGAGTGAGAGAAAGAATCTGTGTGTAAAAATAAATAACGGATGGGGTACAAGGGGGAGGTGGGGCATTAGCGAAAGTTAGAGAAGTCGATGTTCATGCCATCAGGTTGGAGGCTACCCAGACGGAATATAAGGTGTTGTTCCTCCAACCTGAGTGTGGCTTCATCTTTACAGTAGCGGAGGCCGTGGATAGACATATAAGAATGGGAATGGGACGTGGAATTAAAATGTGTGGTCACTGGGAGATCCTGCTTTCCCTGGCGGACAGAGCGTAGGTGTTCAGCAAAGCGGTCTCCCAGTCTGTGTTGGGTCTCGCCAATATATAGAAGGCCACATCGGGAGCACCGGACGCAGTATATCACCCCAGCCGACTCACAGGTGAAGTGTCTCCTCACCCGGAAGGACTGTTTGGGGCCCTGAATGGTGTTAAGGGAGGAAGTGTAAGAGCATGTGTAGCACTTGTTCCGCTTACAAGGATAAGTGCCAGGAGGG
Organism: Mobula birostris; assembly: GCF_030028105.1. Lineage (NCBI taxonomy): Eukaryota > Metazoa > Chordata > Chondrichthyes > Myliobatiformes > Myliobatidae > Mobula > Mobula birostris. Next base: position 29,553,670 of record NC_092397.1, read on the forward strand.
AGTTCAGTGGGGAGGGATGGTGGGGACGAATGGACAAGGGAGTCGCGTAGGGAGCGATCCCTGCGGAAAGCAGAAAGAGGTGGGGAGGGAAAGATGTGCTTAGTGGTGGAATCCCGTTGGAGGTGGCGGAAGTTACGGAGAATAATATGTTGGACCCGGAGGCTGGTGGGGTGGTAGGTGAGGACCAGGGGAACCCTATTCCTAGTGGGCTGGCGGGAGGGTGGAGTGAGAATCTCCCCCTCCCCCTCCCACTTTCAAATCTCTTACCACTCTTCCTTCAGTTAGTCCTGACGAAGGGTCTCGGCCTGAAACGTCGACTGTACCTCTTCCTAGAGATGCTGCCTGGCCTGCTGCGTTCACCAGCAACTTTGATCTGTGTTGCTTGAATTTCCAGTATCTGCAGAATTCCTGTTGTTGCGTTTTTAAGATTAACAATCGATGTTGTGAGGCGGCTTTTCACATATCACAATCACAACATTGGAATTAAACTTGAACTTCCACCAACGGCAGCTGACACCGCGGCTCACCCGGAATCCCAAAGGCTGTAATAAAAGGATAGTAAACGTCTTCTATTCGCCAGATGACTGGATACACCATTTCAGTGAGAATCTGTGATTTCTCTTGTTCCTGAATTCACAGCTCTGTTAGACACTCTGAGCTGATGCATTAAAAACGGCCTCGATTCAAACAGAGTCTCAATCTCCAGCGATACGGTCAAACACTTCACTAATTGTCTTAGTGACGAGCAGGTGAACAAACACTTTAATTAAACACCATTGCCTCTGATGTAAACATTGGACGATTGAAGACCAGCACATCACAATTCTCGGGCATTACTTCAGCAGAGTCTTTGGTGGCAATGAGGCCGGTAGATTTAATTTTAAACTCTACGTTTGTCACGGAAGAGCTACTTTTTACAGATTTCATTGTTTATTGTTTGATCATTATTGCGCTACAAATGGAGACCAGCGCCCCTGAACGACCCATATCTCGTGTCCCTCAGTGCTGTCCTTCAGTCCTGCAACTCCCTCCTGGTCGCACACACAAACAGTCTGGAAACACAGATACGAAGAAAAATACAACAGAGAAATCAAGGTCGGGATAGAAAGCGTCAAATAACGACGTTCTTGATGTACAAACACGAGAAAATGTGCAGATGCTGCAAATACAAGGCAATACCCAGACAGTCCGCTGAGTTCTTGCAGCATTTTGTCTGTGATATTGCTGATATAACAGATTTTATGAGCATCTCAAATCTGACAAAGGTCAAAGGAAATTGTCTTGAGCCGGAGGGCAGTGAGTCTGTGGAATTCTTTGCTGTCGACGGCGATGGAGCCCGAGTCACTTGGTATGCTTAACGCGGAGGGTGGTAGTTACTTGCTCAGTAAGGAAGTCAAAGACTGTGGAGAGAAAGTGTGAGAATGGAGTCGATGAGGATAATAATTCAGTCAAGATGGAATGGGGCAGACTGACTCTGCTGCCTTCTCTTACGGTCTTATGACCGTATCCCATCAGCGCCTGGGTTCAAGTGTACAGAGTTGTTCGCACTTCTGTTGTTTATGTTTCCTCAACGTCGTATTTATTGTTCTGTGTTTATCAGTCTGCATTTCACGGGTGGTGTAGAAAACTGCACAAAACACAGCGTGATATAATCATTTGCAGGTTGACTGTGTGGTTAAGAAGACATACGATTGTATTTAACTTCATCAACCGTGGGACTGAGTTCAGGAGCCGACAGGTAATGTTACAGCGATATAGGACCCTGACCAGACCCCACTTGGAGTACTGTGCTCAGTTCTGGTCACCTCACTACAGGAAGGATGTGGAAAGTATAGAAAGGGTGCAGAGGAGATTTACAGGGATGTTGCCTGGATTGCCGAGCGTGCTTTATGAGAATAAAAGCATAGAAACATAGAAAACCTACAGGCCGTTCGGTCCACAAAGCTGTGCCGAACATGTCCCTACCTTAGAAATGACGAGGCTTACCTATAGCCCACTATTTTTCTAAGCTTCATGTACCTATCCAAAAGTCTCTTAAAAGACCCTGTCGTATCCGCCTCCACCACCTTTGGCGGCAGCCCATTGCACGCACTCACCAAACTCTGAGTAAAAACCTTACCGCTTCATCTCCTCTGTACCTGCACCCCAGCACCTTAAACCTGTGTCCTCTTGTGGCAACCATTTCAGCCCTAGGAAAATACCTCTGACTATCCACATTATCAATGTCTCTCATCACCTTATCCACCTCTATCAGGTCACCTCTCATCCTCCGTCGCTCCAAGGTAAAAAGGCCGAGTTCATTAAACCTATTCTCATAAGACATGATCCCCAAGACATGCTTTGAGGGTCTGATGGAGTCAGACCTCAAGATCCTTCTGATCCTCCACACTGCCAAGAGTCTTACCATTAATACTATATTCTTCCATCATATTTAACCTATCAAAATGAACCACTTCACACTTATAACTTAAAGATTGAGTGAACTCGACCTTTTCTCCTTGGAGCGACGGGGGATGAGAGGTGACCTGATAGAGGTGTATAAGATGATAAGAGGCATTAATCGTGTGGATAGTCAGAGGTTTTTTTTCCCAGGGTTGAAATGGCTCACACCGTTTTAAGGTGTTTGGAAGTAGGTACAGATGAGAAGTCAGGAGTAAGTTTTCTTTACGCAGAGTGTGGTAAGTGCGTGGAATTGGCTGCCGGCGACGGTGGTGGAGCCTGATGCATTAGGGTATTTTAATGGACTCTCGGATAGGTACATGGTGCTTAGAAAATAGAGGGCTATGGGTCACCCGAGGTAATTTCAAAAGTCAGTACATGTTCGGCACAGCATTATGGGCCGAATGACCTGTATTGTGCTGCAGGCTTTCTATGTTTCAATGTTTCTATATATAGAAAGTTAACAGAACTGTTACAGCGGGCATCAGAAGCTGGAAATAGGAGGTAGTAATAGAGGACAAATAAATGGCGGACGAAATTATTAGGTATTATGCGTCCGTCTGTTATGTTGAGGATACAAGCAGTATGCCAGAAATTCGAGAGGGGTAAGGGATGTAAGTGAGTGTAGTTGCTATTATTAAGGAGAAGGTGTCTGGAAGCTGACAGACCGCAAGGTCACCTGACCAGATGGACTGCACCGCGGGTTTCTGAAAGGAGATTACGAGATCATGGAAACGTTAATGGTGATCTTTCAGGAATCACGGGCTTCTGAAATGGTTCAGAGAAATAGAAAATTGTTAATCTGATTTTGTTCTTCTCGACAGAAGGGAAGCAAAATACAGAACACTACAGGCCGGTTATCAGGGCTGTTCTGGTTGGGAAAATGCTGGAGTCCATGAGGTTTCTGGGTGCGTGGAGACACCTGTTCAAATAGGCCGGCCTACATGGTTTCTTTCAGGGGAAATCTTGCCTGACTAATCTGCTGGAATTAATTCGGGAAATAACAGGCAAGATAGACAAAGGAGCGTCAGTGATGTTGTTTACGTGGATTTTCGGAGGCATTTGTCAAGGGCCGCAGATGAAGCCGCTAAACAATATTAGAGCCTACGGCATTACAGGAAAGATACGAGCATCTGCCGCCAACATGGACTGGACTGCTTTCCTATTGAGCCGTATTTCTTCAGAATTGGACCCGACTCCCGATCTTGTGGCTCTGTGATTATGCAAAGGAATAGGATTATTCCAGAGAGTATCGGCCAACATTCATTAGGCTCTCCTGACCGGACAAACCTTATGATCCTCTGCCCCATCCCCTCGGTCGTTAAAGATATCTTTCCTGAGGCAGGCAGGAGAGCGGGTTTGTTTGAGTCTACCTTGAGCCACAGGAGGAAAGAGTCAACTTCGGATTAATTCAGCTGCAGCTCAGCCGCTGTCCATTGATATTTATGCCGAAGAACTGCCAGGAAACAATGAGAAAGAACGCGGAAGAGACACGGTGGAAGAATGATTCCGGGAATGAGAGGGTTAACATATGAGCAGCGTTTATCCGCTCTTGGACTGTATTCCTTGGAGTTTAGAAGAATGAGGGGAGACCTCATAGAAACATTTCGAATGTTGAAAAGTATGGACAGAGTGGATGTGGCAAAGTTGTTTCCCATGATGGGGGAGTCTAGTACGAGAGGGCATGACATAAGGATTGAAGGGCGCCCATTCAGAACAGAAATGCGAAGATTTTTTTATGTCAGAGGGTGGTGAATCTATGGAACTTGTTGCCACGGGCAGCAGTGGAGGCCAAGTCATTGGGCGTATTTAAGGCAGAGATTGATAGGTATCTGAGTAGCCAGGGCATCAAAGGTTATGGTGAGAAAGCAGGGGAGTGGGACTAAATGGGGGAATGGATCAGCTCATGATTAAATGGCGGAGCAGACCCGATGGGCCGAATGGCTGACTTCTGCTCCTTTGTCTTATGCTCTTATGGTTTTATGAACAGAATGTGTGACAGCAGGGCCACTGAAACTAGGTTCAGTAAATAATGTGAAACACATTCATTGCTGATATGTCGGGAACGAGGTCTCCGAATGCGTCGGAGGACAGACAGCACAGAGATAATATCAGGAGGGGGCAGGGTTATAGCAAATACGAGATGAAAAGCAGAGAGAAAGGAGCGAAATAAATCAACAAAGAACAATTAATAAAGGAAACACTTATAAAGGAAACCCTCTATTGGAGCTTAGAAAAATAGAGGGCAATGGGTAACCGTAGGTAATTATTAAGATAACGACATGTTCGGCACAGCTTTGTGGGCCGAAGGGCCTGTATTGTGCTGCAGGTTTTCTGTGTTTCTATGAAACGATGTGACGTCAGCAAAGAATCGACAAATGAAAATGAAGAGAAGAATGAGCAACGTCCACAACGGAGCAGCGCGTCACCACGTTCAGACAACAGCAGAGAGGCGCAGCGGCAGCGTGCTGGGCCCATGGGCGTCCATTCGGCCGATGGATTGACGATTGTTTTCATGGAGAGCTCTGGAGGTGACGGAGGTCATATCAAATTAACCCGGGCCTATCAGGATAGAAGAAAACTGTCCGGACGTGTGTAAACTTAGAGAGCATCACATGGAGAACGTTATGCGGATGTTTTTGGAAACTGGAACCCATGCCTGAGTGACTGGTGAGGCAGGTACACTCACAATATTAGAGAATTGTCTGGGGACCACCTGAATCATCAAGACACTGAAGACAATAGCTAGTAAGCGAGCTCTTTTCTGGTGTGATTGGTAGTTGATTGTCAACACGGACATTGTGGGCCGAAAGGCTTGTTTTAGGGTCTCATGATTCTGTGAATCTATATTACATTTGTGTATCACAATAAAGAGTTTTATTTACTCTAGTAATGAGGGAGGGGGCTGAGAGAGATCCCATTGTGTATAAATAGACAGAGTGGATGGTGAGTAGACTGACACCACTCAGTGTGAACACATCATCCGACATGTTTTGATGTGTCCTAGTTGGCTGTGGCAATCTGAGTTAGAGTGCGAGCAGGAAGCTGCACGGATCAGTTACTGTGAAAATGCGAGGGACAGCACTTCAGTCCTTGATCCACCGGCCACCCCAAGGTGAATAATAATTTTACACTCACCCGTCGATTTAAGTAACTTCGGGAATTCGTACGCGGATTGTCAGGGTTGAACCACTCAGACGCTAGAAGTGTTATGACTGTGGTTCGAGCTGTTTTCTGAATGTGGTCACTGTGATTCCTCACTCTGGTGCAGTTCCTGTTATGTCCGGTTGAGGCCGCCATCCTCCGACAGACCGGAGATACACAACACCCAGTGTTTCAATGAAGTGGGAGTGATTGATTCAGAATTCGATTCGCTACATATCGTTTCCCGCCTGTCGCATTAAAAAAGCAGAAATATAAATATATAACTGTGATTAAAAATGTTGATTCCAACAACACGGATTTGGGCTCGAATGAGAGCAGTTCCTTTCGCTAATCCTTGAACACAACAGGTGACTGAATCGCTGGAGCAAACAGACACTGCTGTGGGAGGGACACGAGTGAAAGGCTCCAGTATTACAGCTGAGAAACATCAAGGTAATTCTGTTCACCCTCCTGTACTCTTAAATGTGCATGACATGAGCTATTAACTGCAATTCCTCGTTAGTATAGTGGTTAGTATCCCCGCCTGTCACGCGGGAGACGGGGTTCAATTCCCCGACGGGGAGAGATGAATTTTACTACATTATTCAACGGGAATATTGAATTCAAAAGACAAATAAAAGCGGACAAAGAATTTGTGTTTGCGCTATCCAGTTCATTGGGCATTGGGAAGGATGGAATTGCTCGGGCTGCTGTGATCCTTCCGAGAAGAAAGTGGTGTTATTGTCAACCTCTTTCCTCAAGAATCCCCTGAGAATCTATATCTCAGCACCGTTCTTTGTTACTTGTTCGTTGTTACACTGAGTCCATCATTCCGGGCATATTAATCCGGGGCTTTTGTTGTCGACTATGAATTCCCGCATGGTCCCACCACAGTAGTAAGGTAACTAACTAATATCAGTCCAGACGAAGGGTGCCGGTCGGAAACGTCGACTGTTTACTCTTTTCCATCGATTTGCTTGGTCTGCTGAGTTCCTTCAGCATTTTGTGTGTGTTGCTTGGATTTCCAGCATCTGCAGATTTCTCTTGTGTGTGACCAATATTAAGTGTCACCCTGGAACACATCGATTGCATCCTCATCTTGTTTTGGTGTGCAAAATGGCTCCAGTCCCCTGCTGTGCAAAGGAAAACTCTGCTCTTCAAAGACCTTTCTTCCCTGGGTTGACTGCACACTATCTGTGAACTATCCTTGTCAAGGCGCTACATTAACTTGACTTGCTGTAACATCCACAGTCCCCACTTCCCTTTGCGTCCTGTAAAGGACCACATGAATTGTGGATGCAGCTGAATTGCACAGAAAATTCGAGTCTCCCCAGTGATCCTGTCATCGTCTGTCTGCAGAGTAGGATTGCTGAACGATAGGAGGCAGCTGTCCTTCGGGTCCTCTCTCCACAGAGTGCTCTCATTAATAAACTTAAACAAGTTTCAACACCAGCAAGAATATAAACCCACTTGCCCACTGTGCACTGGAGTTGCACAAACTTCCTGGCAGAGAATGAGGCTAATCAGAAGGGTTCCAAAGATGATGATAGAGTCGTATGTAACTCCTGCCCAAACTTCTTCACTTTAACAGCTTCTAACAGGATCTGCACGGATAAAATCGACGATGTTTTGCATTATTTCAGTCCAACAATGACACAAGTTCCTCCCCTCTCGGCCAACAGGAAGTTTAATGCTGTTCAGATTTGAAAGGCCATGATGCAGCTTGCTGCCACTTTGTTAGAAATGTCTTTGATGACCAGACTTGTATCATGTAGCACTACAGCAGTGTTGTTAGCCGATCACTGCAACACTGGGGTCATTGAATTTTTTGAGGATGTAACTAGTAGACTGGATAGGGGAGAACCAGTGGATGTGGTATATTTGGATTTTCAAAAGACTTTTGACAAGGTCCCACACAGGAGATTAGTGTGCAAACTTAAAGCACACGGTGTTGGGGGTATGGTGTTGATGTGGATAGAGAATTGGTTAGCAGACAGGAAGCAAAGAGTGGGAATAAACGGGACCTTTTCAGAATGGCAGGCAGTGACTAGTGGGGTACTGCAAGGCTCAGTGCTGGGACCCCAGTTGTTTACAATTTATATTAATGACTTGGATGAGGGAATTAAATGCAGCATCTCCAAGTTTGCAGATGACACGAAGCTGGGCGGCAGTGTTAACTGTGATGAGGATGCTAAGAGGATGCAGGGCGACTTGGATAGATTGGGTGAGTGGGCAAATTCATGGCAGATGCAATTTAATGTGGATAAATGTGAAGTTATCCACTTTGGTGGCAAAAATAGGAAATCAGATTATTATCTGAATGGCGGCCGATTAGGAAAAGGGGAGGTGCAACGAGACCTGGGTGCCATTATACACCAGTCATTGAAAGTGGACATGCAGGTACAGCAGGTGGTGAAAAAGGCGAGTGGTATGCTGGCATTTATAGCAAGAGGATTCGAGTACAGGAGCAGGGAGGTACTACTGCAGTTGTACAAGGCCTTGGTGAGACCACACCTGGAGTATTGTGTGCAGTTTTGGTCCCCTAATCTGAGGAAAGACATCCTTGCCATAGAGGGAGTACAAAGAAGGTTCACCAGATTGATTCCTGGGATGGCAGGACTTTCATATGAAAAAGACTAGATGAACTAGGCTTGTACTCGTTGGAATTTAGAAGATTGAGGGGGGATCTGATTGAAACGTAAAAAATCCTAAAGGGATTGGACAGGCTAGATGCAGGAAGATTGTTCCCGATGTTGGGGAAGTCCAGAACGAGGGGTCACGGTTTGAGGATAAAGGCGAAGCCTTTTAGGACTGAGATTAGGAAAAACATCTTCACACAGACAGTGGTGAATCTGTGGAATTCTCTGCCACAGGAAACAGTTGAGGCCAGTTCATTGGCTATATTTAAGAGGGAGTTAGATATGGTCCTTGTGGCTAGGGGGATCAGAGGGTATGGAGGGAAGGCTGGTGCAGGGTTCTGAGTTGGATGATCAGCCATGATGATAATAAATGGCGGTGCCGGCTCGAAGGGCCGAATGGCCTACTCCTGCACCTATTTTCTGTGTTTTCTATGTTTTCATGATCTCGTCTGGTAGATCCCCAGAACAGGAACACTAGAATCCAGTTACACTCATCAGTCTCCTTCGTGCTTCAATGCTGGCAGGTGTTAGTATTTTCTACTACAGACTCCAAATATCAATAAGTATTTGACAGCTTCTGTTCAGGCCAAAGGCTCAATTTAAAGACAAAGAGGATACTCCTGGCAAACAGCAGTGAACCTGCCATCCAATATTGTAAGTGCCATTAACAGAAGTTACAGGATCACTGGTGACATGGACATTGCACGTACTGTTACCTAATCTGATCCTATTACCCCGTAGTTGCAGTAACAGACTTCACCCTCATCCTCATGAAGCAGCTTCAGAGCTGAGGATTTATGCAGTCCATGATGGGATGTTTATTGCCATCGTTGAAAGCAGTTCCATTGGCAAGTGTGATTTCTCTGGGCAGTGCGGTCCAGTGCTCCCTTCACAGCTCTAATCTTCTTATCAAAGTGGTAAACAGAAACAAACTCAGTACAATTGAGGGGTAGAGACCGCACTGTTAACCCACCTTCCGAATGTCTGGGCCCCCTACAGCACACTCAACAACTCGACCAACATGCATTCATAACTAAGGGTCATGTTGTTTGAGTGGAACAGGAGCTGTGCTGCCTCGCCTGTGACATGAAGCACACAAACCACATACCCACTAACATTTCTCCCAGTGTCGGATCAGGAGAAGAAGCTGTCAATGCCAAACATTGACATACCAGCTTACATCTGGTGCTATCTTACAATGGGCAGAATTACAATTGTACAGATTCTACAGTACAGATTGGGAAAGGATAATTTAAAGTAAGCTTCATAGTCTGTGGTGGTGATGGCGATAGAGGCTGAAACTGACTGTTATCAAAGTTGCCTTGGCGCTGAGGGTATCTTTGAGTTCGGTGGCCAGGCTGTCTCCATCTTTTACCCCTACTGTGTCCACCGCCAATATCCCCATGTTTGTTAAAGTGAATCAAAGAAATGCAAAATCCATACAGTTAGAATAGCTTTTTCTAAACAATGCTATACGCTTTTCAAAACAAAAATAATACCAGTCACAAGTGGGTGACAAGTCAAAAGCATGTAAAGCAGGTAATGTTGAAAGTTAGAGTGAAATTGTAAACAGAAGTTAATCTAGTAATGATCAAAAACAATGTGGTTACTGTCATTTTATTAAATATAAAACAGAATACAAGTTAAAATAACGTTCAAATTAATAAATAATTAATCAAATTAATTAATAAAATAACGGGCAACTGTCACAATATTTTTATACAATGGTCAATATTAATGAGACAGTGGTAGAACAGTCCAGGGAGTCTCCAGTCCTCACACAAATATTATCCATTCCCTTAACAGTTTGAATCTTCCAGTAATCTTTCCCCTTCAGCCCGTAGAATGATTGTATTTCTTACTTTAATGGCGAAAAGATGTATTTTACAACATTGGAAGGAGATTAATGCCCCAACTACGTTTTTTTTTTTGTTTTCTCAAACGATACTATCTTTAGATTGGGAAAAAGTCAGAAATAATCTTTATGATACTTCAGTAGAATTTGAACAGATCTGGAGATCTTTTATTCAACATTTTCATTTAATGTAACTTTTTTTTTCTCTTTGATAATATTTACATTTCCTTCTTGGTTTTTAACGGTTATTAATGGAGGTCGGGTTTGAGGACGTGATTGTTTAAGTTGTTTAAGTCTACTTGATAGCTAGTTAGCCTATTGCTTTGCTTTGCTTTTTAGGTTAGTTGCACGGTGTTTTTTTTTTTGGGGGGGGTCTTTTTTGGGGGGTTTTCTTCTCTTTATTGATATATATGGAAAATTAGTATACTACTATATTACCTCATTATTTTATAACTAAAATGCACTGTTTGTATTGTTTTTTATGCATTAATATCTCCTGTAAATTTATATCGCAACAATGTATTAGTTTATATATGTTGTACCTTTTGTGTACTAATTCAATAAAAAAAGATTTAAAAAGAAAGAAAGAAACAGTTTGAATCACTTGATTTCATCTGGAATTATTGTAAACCACTCAGAATTTTACTTACCTCTTTTCACCTCAGACAAGTAACAGTCTGCATTTTATTTAACCTGGCCTAATTTACTCATCATTTACAATAACATTCATTACGATCGAGTAAATCCGTGAACTTCTGAAATATCTTGCTTGTCTACTTTATAAATTCATTAACGTGCGCATCTGCTTTTTGTGCAATACTGTCTATCATATGTCACTGTGGAGTGTGAAGGAAACACTTCAATATAACACACCATTTTAGCTCAGAGTGCATAAAAGTCTCCATATTGCTCATTCTGCCATCGTGCTAGTGAGAGCTTTACACCTGCCTCGTCGAGTACTCAGGAGACACGACTGGGGTGGGCTTTGTTGTAACCGTACCTGTGGGAGGCTGAGGTACAGCAGGTTCCTACTACTTCCTACTCAGACATTGGTACCAGTTGTGTCTTGCTGCACACTGAGGTAGACTCGATTACATTTTCCTGTTCTTTCTGAGTCTTTTTTCTCTAACTTTATTTCATCTTCTTTGCACTTACTGTGAGAAGCAACCAATTATTTTTGCATTTCGCTCCAGGTGAACACCACAGGGCAGCTGAAAGTTTCCTCACACCTTTCTCCTTATATCTGTACTTCTGCAAGCGCTCCCTTCTTCCATTCCACCCACTGCTCAACACACTTCATTCTGTCTGCTCCATAATGTGTGAACACACAGGCCACCGGAGTTCTCTTAGATGTCCAGGACAGTGACTCTCACGTGACCATTCAGACACACAATCAGGGCACTCACTCATACTTCAGAATTCCCTTTCTTTCGTGCATCATGGGGTCAAATCCACCCCAAGGCATATGCATCATGACCAATGGGATTCCATCCCGGAGGTGGCAAATCCTACAAAAGGTAGTGGATTCGGCCTGGTATATCACGGGTGAAACCCTCACAACCACTGAGCACATCTACATGAATCATTGCCGTAGGAAAGCAGCGTCCGTCATCAAAAATCCTCACCACCCAGGCAATGCTCTTTTCTCACTGCTGCCATCAGGTAGAAGGTACAGGTACCTCAGGACTCACCACCAGGTTCAAGAACAGTTACTACCCCTCAACCATCAGTGTCCTGAACAAAAGGGGATAGCAACACTTATTTAAGAGCTCTGTTATATTGTTATGTCATACTCGTTATTTATTGTAATTTATCTTTCTTCATTTGCACAGTTTGCTTACAGTTTATCGTTCCTCATATTTACAATTCACAGTTACTGTTCTGTAGATTTTGTTAAGAATGCCCACAGAAAAGGACTCTCAGGGTTGTAGAAACATAGAAAACCTACAGCACAATGCCTGCCCTTCGGCCCACAAAGTTGTGCCGAACATGTCCTTTCCTTAGAACTACCTTGGCTTATCCATAGTCCTCTATTTTTCTAAGCTCCATATATCCATCCAGGAGTCTCTTTAAAAACCCTGTCGTTTCCGCCTGCACCACGGCCGCCGGCAGCCCATTCCACGCACTCACCACTCTCTGCGTAAAAAACTTACCCCTGACATCTCCTCTGTACCTACCTCCAAGCAGGTTGTACAGTATCTGGTTTCACGTATGTACTGTCAGAATAAATTGTACTTTGAACTATATGGTGACATATAAGTACTATAATAACAACTTCACTTGGGTTTAACTTTTGACTTTGACAGTATTTTTCCGTGACGCTCTTTTTTCACGGAGTGTTCAGTGATCCAGTCACAACGTGTTTTGCCGAAAATTACAAAAGATTATCCACACAAAAATATACAATATACAAACATTAAATATTTCTAAGACCGTGAAGAGTCAAATTAAAATATGAATATTACTGTCTATAACACACTCGATTTCTGTGGGGGTGGGACACCGATGCCGGAAATCTCCCACTGTCCCCATTCTATTTACAATGTTCGCAAGTTCCCCAGCGGATCCAGTGATTGACAGCTCCCGCCGCCCCTCCGGCACGTGACACAATATGAATACGACACTGGCGCGCTGACGTCACAGAGGGCCCTCCTTCACCGACATCGTTTCCTGGGAAACGGCCCGGTCCGGGGCTGGGCGGTAAATCCGGGATGGACGGAACGGCTCTGCAGAGAAGTGGAGCCGGTCTCTACTTGTTGGGGTTTCGGCTCCGCTGTGGGATCCGCCTCTCCTCTTCCTGCCCGCGGAACAGTGAGTGTCTGTCAGCGCCTCACTGCACCGGCTCTCTGCCTCAGGTACAATATTTAAAACATATTTGCACAGTCACATGGATGGGAAAGGTTGAGAGGGATACGGGCCTAATGCAGGCAGATGGGCCGAGTTCAGGTCGACAACTTGGTCGGCGTGGATGAGTTGTACCGAAGGGACTGTTTCAGTTCTGTATAAACCAGTGACTCTATTTTGGGAGGTTAAACCAGGGCAGGATGTACACAGTGAACGACAGGTTCCGGGGAAGTTTTCATGAACACAGACTTTATGGGTTTCTGCCCCCCACACCTCCGGCAGCTCATTCGGGATACCAATTATTCTCTGTGTGAAGTATTTACACTTCAGATCCCCTTTTCACTGTGACCTTAAAACTATTCCCTTTAGTTTTAAAAAGCCAGTCAGGATGCTGTCAATCGCGCCCCAAGAGAAAGTTTTTACGATTTGGGTTCCACACCAAATTTCTTCAACCGTCTGAGGTGAAAGATGCGCTGTTGTGCCTTTTCCCCACACAGCCGGTAAGCACAGACCACGTGAGATCCTCGGTGATGTTTATGCCGAGGAGCTTAAAGCTGTTCACCCTCTCAACCCCAGATCCATTGATGTCAATAAATGTCTCCATTCATCCTGTAGTTCACAACCAGCTGCTTTGTTTTTGCGATATTGTCGGAGAAGTTGTTTTCTTGACACCACTGTGTCAGGGTGATGATTTCTTCTCTGTAGGTTGCCTCATAATTATTTGAAATTAGGCCAATCAGTGCAGTGTCGTCAGCAAATGTAATCAGCAGATTGGAGCTGTGGGTGGCGACACAGTCATGGGAATACAGAGAGTAGAGAGGGGAGCTCAGTACACAGCCCTGAGGGGCACCTGTGTTGTGGGTCAGAGGGACAGCGGTGAGGGAGCCCACTCTTACCACCTGCCAGCAATCTGACAGGAAGTCCAGGATCCAGCTACAGAAGGCAGGATGAAGGCTGAGGTCTCTAAGCTTCTTGTTGAGGCTGGAGGGAATTATGGTGTTGAATGCTCAAGTGTAGTCCAAGAACAACATTCTGACATAAGCATCCCTCTTCTCCACGGGCAATGTGCAGAGCTGTGACGATTGCATCAGCTGTTGATCAGTTGTGTCAGTAGGCGAATTGGGGGTCCCGTGTTCGTCTCAGCACACTGCAGATGTAGTCCTTGCCCACCGTCTCAAAGCATTTATTTATTATTGAAGTGAGTGCGACAGGAGATTGTGGGATTGAGTTCAAGAGCTGTGAGGTAAAGCCCTTGGTCGGACCCCACTTGGAGATCTGTGTTCAGTTCTGGTCACCTCACTACAGGAAGGATGTGAAGAGGAGTGCAGAGGAGATTTACAAGGATGTTGCCTGGATTGGAGAGCATGCATTGTGAGAATAGGTTGAGTGAACTTGGCCTTTTCTCCATGGAACAATGGAGGATGAGAAGTGACCTGATAGAGGTGTACAAGATGATGAGAGACATTAATCTTGTTGATAGTCAGAGGTCCTTTCCCAGGGCTGAAATGGCTAACACGATGGGGCATAGATTTAAGGTGCCTGGAAATAGGTACTGAGGGGTTGTTAGGGGTAAGTTTTTCACACAGAGTGGTGGATGTGTGGAATGCACTGCTGGCGATGGTGGTGGAAGCGGATAAAATAGCGTTTTTTAAGAGCCTCTTACACAGGTACATGGAGCTTAGAAAAATAGAGGGTTCTGCACTAGTGAAATCCTAGGCAGTTTCAAGAGTAGGTGACATGGTCAGCACAACATTGTGCTGTAGATTTCTATGTGTTCTATGAATAAGTAAATTACAGTCAATAATTTATATGTATATTAAATAGTAAAAATAGTGCAGAAACTGATATAAAATATATGTGTTTTAAAAAGCGAGGTAGTGTCCAAAGCTTCAGTGTCTGTTTAGGAATCGGATGGCAGAGGGGCAGAAACTGATCCTGAATCACTGAGTGTGTGCCATCATTTCCAAAATATCCCCACCACTAATGTAAGAGTCACCAGGGTATAGTTTCCTGTCTTGTCCCTATTGCAGTTCCTAAAAAGGGAAAGAATATTTGTCATTTTCCACTCTTCTGCATCCTGGCCTGTAATTAAAAAAGCATCAGTTTTGAATTTTGTTAAATTTTTCACCATATTTAATCCCTCAACCATCAGGTTTTTGAACCAAAGTTCAAAGTACATTTATTATCAATGTATGTTTATATTCTACAAACTTGAGGTTCGTTCCAAACAGGCTGCCATAAAACAAAGAAAGCCAAAAGAACCCACTGATAAAAGAAGACTGTCAAACACCCAATGTGCAGAAAGGAAAATAAATCATGCAAACAATAAACACAAGCAAATACTGTAGCATTTTGAACTGAAATCCTCAGAGAGTCCGTCCACAGATGCTTAGTTCAGCGCAGAATGGAGCAGCGAGCTGAACCGGCTCATCCCTGGCCTCGGGCCCAACACACTGACCATTTCAATCTGGCCTGGCTCCTAAATCATCATCCAAACACTGGGTTCAGTTGCTTCGATACGAGCTGGGGCCTGGTCCCTGCTGCCTCCATTTGGCCTGTACCTGACTTTTCCATTTGGGCCCGGCGTTTAAATCAACCGAACTTCGTGTCTTCCTCACTCTCAGTGACGGGTCCGCTGTCTCACCTCTGTTCTGCCACATCAAATTGCCTCCAAGTCCAAAGGGAAGTTACAGGCTATTCATTTACTAGAAAAAGAGATTCACCAGTGTCACCTTAAACCAGAACCAGTGGAGATAACTCGGTTTAACTTCACTTAACTCATCACAAACTGTTTCCCACAATTACGAGGTTAATTCCCGGGATGGCAGGGCTATCATATGTTGAAAGATTGGAGCGACTGCGCTTGTATACACTGGAATTTAGAAGGATGAGAGGGGATCTGATTGAAATGTATAAGATTATTAAGGGATTGCACACACTAGAGGCAGGAAACATGTCCCCGATGTTGGGGAAGTCCAGAACCAGAGGCCACAGTATAAGAATAAGGGGTAGGCCATTTACAACGGAGTTCAGGAAAAACTTTTTCACCCAGAGAGTTGTGGATCTGTGGAATTCTCTGCCTCAGAAGGCAGTGGAGGCCAATTCTCTGGATGCTTTCAGGAAAGGGTTAGATAGAGCTGTTAAAGATAGTGGAGTCAAGGGATATGGGGAGAAGGCAGGAATGGGGTTCTGATGGTGGATGACCAGCCATGATCACAGTGAATGGCAGTGCTGGCTCGAAGGGCCGAATGGCCTACTCCTGCACCTATTGTCTGTTTCTGTTGACTCACTTCCACAACCTCTGCATCTTATGTTCTCTATTTATTTCTCATTTCTCTATGATTATTATTATTTTCTCTCTTGTATTTGCACACGTTGTTGTTGTTTACACATTGGTTGTTTGGTTACTGGGTTGGGTGCGGTCTTTCATTTATTATGTTGTGATTCTTGGATTTACTGAGTAAGACCATAAGACATAGCAGCAGAATTAGGCCATTTGGCCCATCGAGTCTGCCCCACCATTCAATCATGGCTGAGCCTTGTTTCTCCTCCTCAACCTCACTCCTCGGCCTTTTCCCCGAAGCCTTTGATGCCCCATCCAATCAAGAAACTATCAAACTCTGCCTTAAATACACCCAACGACCTGGCCCCCACAGCTGCCTCTGGTAATAAATTCCACAAATTCACCACACTCTGGCTAAAGAAATTTCTCTGCATCTCTGTTTTAAATGGGCGCCCCTCTACCCTGAGGCTGTGCCCACTTGTCTTAGACTCCCTCGCCATGGGAAATGGGAAACGTCTTTTCCACATCTTCTCTGTCTAGTCCATTCAACATTTGAAAGGTTTCAATGAGATCCCTCCCTCATCCTTCTAAATTCCAGTGAGTACAGACGCAGAGCTATCAAACATTTCTCAGAGGCTAACACTCTCAATCCTGGAATCATCCTTCTGAACCTCCTCTGAACCCTCTCCAATGCCACCACATCTTTTCTGAGATGGGGAGCCCAAAATTGTTCACTGTCGTCAAGGTGAGGCCTCACCAGTGCCTTATAAATCCTCAGCATCACATCCCTGCTCTTATATTTGAGACCCCTTGAAAGGAATGTTAATTATAGTATTTGCCTTCCTCACCACCAGCTCTATCTACAAGTTAACCTTTAGGTTGTTCTGCACGAGGACTGCCAATTCCCTTTGCATCTCTGATTTCTGGATTTTCTGCCCATTTAGAAAAAGGTCTGCACATTTATTTCTACTACCAAAGAGCATGACCATGCATTTTCTGACATAGTATTTCATTCGCTACTCTCTT
Source organism: Mobula birostris (assembly GCF_030028105.1). Classification (NCBI taxonomy): domain Eukaryota; kingdom Metazoa; phylum Chordata; class Chondrichthyes; order Myliobatiformes; family Myliobatidae; genus Mobula; species Mobula birostris. The sequence continues at coordinate 29,570,900 of NC_092397.1, forward strand.
GCCCATCTCCTGATCTGTTTAAGTCCATCTGCAGCCGACCCATTTCCTCAACACTACCTGCCCCTCCACCAGTCTTCGTATCATCTGCAAACTTGACAACAAAGCCATCTATTTCATCATCTATATCATTGATATCCAGTATAAAAAGAAGCGGTCGTAACACTGACTCCTGCAGAACACCACTACTTACTGGCAACCAACCAGAAAAGGATCCTCTTATTACCACTTGCTGCCTTCTACCAGTCAGTCAATGCTTGTAACTTTCCTGTAATACCATGGGTTCTTAACGTGGTAAGCAGGCTCATATGTGGCACCTTGTCAAAGGCCTTCTGAAAGTCCAAATATACAACATGGGCAGCATCCCCTTTATCTATCCTACATGTAATCTTCTCAAAGAATTCCAACAGGTTCATCGGGCAAGATTTTCCCTTAAGGAAACCATACAGTATTTGTCCTATTTTGTTCTGTGTTTCCAAGTACTCGAGAACTTCATCCTTAACAATTGACTCCAACAACTTCCCAACCACTGAGTTCAGGCTAACTGGTCTATAATTTCATTTCTGTTGCTTTCCTGGAGTCTTAAAGAGTGGGGTGACATTTGCAGTTTTCCAGTTATCTGGCACCATGCTAGAATCCAATGATTTTGAACGATAATTACTAATGCCCTCACAATCTCTATTTCTATCTCTTTCAGAACCGTAGGGTGCAGTACATCTGGTCTGAGTGACATGTACCTTCAGGTCCTTCAGCTTTTTGAGCGCCTTCTCACTTGCAATTGTAACTGCACTGATTTCTCTTCCCTCACACCTTTACACCCTTTCAGGTGGGGGGTTATATGGGATGGAGGGTTTAAGGGGCAGCACAACATTGTGGGCTGAAGGGCCTGTATTGCGCTGTACTATTCTATATTCAATATCTGGCATACTGCTAGTGTCTTCCGCAAAGACTGATGCAAAATACCCATTTAGTTCATTAGCCATCTCCTTGTCCCCCTTTATTATTTCTCCACCCTCGTATTCCAGCGGTCCTATATCCACTCTCATCTCACTGTTATTTTTAACACACTTGAAAAGACTATTACTACGCACTTTGATATTGTTTGCTATTTGTTTTCACATTTCATCTTTTCCCTCCTGTTATTCTTTCTGTAGGCTGTTAAAAGCTTCCCAATCCTCTGTCTTACCACTAATTTTTGCATTGTTGGATGCACTTTCTTTTGCTTTTACATTAGCTGTGACTTCCCTCATCAGCCCCATTTTGCCATTTGAGTATTTCTTCATTTTTTGGAATACATCTATCCTGCACCTTCCTCATTTTTCCCACAAACTCACACCATTGCTTCTCTGCTTGATCCCTGCCAGCATCTGCTTCCAATTTACTTTGGCCAACTCCTCTCTCATACCACTGTAATATTCTTTACTTCACTGAAATACTGATACGTCAGACTTTTCTTTCTTCCTATCAAATTTCAAGTTGAACACAATCATATGGTCATCACTGTTTCCTAAGGATTCTTTTACCTTAAGGTCCCTAATCATCTCAGGTTCATTATATAACACCCAATCTAATGTAGCTGATCCCTGTTCTAAAAAGCCATCTTGTAGGTATTCAACAAACTCACTCCCTTGAGATCTATTTCCAACCTGATTTTCCCAATCTATCTGCATGTTGAAATCTCCCATGACTATCATAACATTGCTCTTTGGCACGTCTTTGCTATTTCCTGTTGTAATCTGTGGTCCATATCCAGGCTACTGTTTGGAGGCCTGTATATAACTGCTGTCAGGGTCCTTTTACCCTTGCAGTTTAGAAACTCAATGCAGAACGATTGAGCATCTTCTGATCCTCTATCACATCTTTCTACTGAATTGTTGCCACCCACTCTGCCTACCTTCCTATCTCTCTGATACAACATGTAACCTTGGACATTTAGCTCCCAACTGCAAGCATCCTTCTGCCACGATTCAGCGATGGCCATGACAGCATGTCTGACAATCTGTAATAGGGCAATAAGATCATCCACCTTATTTCTTATACTCTGTGGGCAGAGTTATAACACCCTGAGTACAGTATCGCTACCCTTTGATTCTGCATCCCTCATGCACTGATACCCACCCTGCTGGCTGCGGTGATGTCCTATCATCTGCCTGCCCTTCCTGACAGTCTAATTGCATGTTATCTTTGCTTTTTTACCCTCCATCCTATCCTGAGTGCCTTCACTCTGGTTCCTACAACCCCACCCTTGCCACATTAGTTTAGCCCTCCCCTACCGCTCTAACAAACCAGCAGTATACCCAGAAGAAAACTAATCTCAGGGTTGGAGAATGGTGACAGAAATGTATTTTGATAATGCATTTACTTTCAGCTTTGAACTTTGTAGTAGAGAGCCGGGTGTTGTCCTGGTCTGTGTCCTCACTGGCCGGTGCTGTGCTCTGGCAGCTCAGTGTGCTTGGTATACAGTGTCAGTGTTTTTACTGAAGTGTGTCCTTATTACACAATTGACCTTGTCCACCCTGGAGCTGAGAAGATTCACTGGCGACCAGAATGATTTGTTTTGGTCACCCTGCTGTATGACAGACACCATTAAGCTGGAAAGAGTGCAGAGGAGATTTGTGGAAAGGATTTTAGACAATTTTCCCTGGAATGTTGGAGAATGAGTGCTGATATTGCAGAGGCGTATAAATTCATGAGGATTGTGGGTTGGGTCAAAGAGAACAGTCTTTTTGCCAGTGTTGGGGAATCAAGAACTGGAGGGCATTGGTTTAAGATGGGATGTAATAGGGACCTGAAGGGCAACTTTTCCACACACAGGCTGGTCAGTAAATGGAATGAGCTGCTATGGGGAGTGGTTGAGTCAGCTACATTAAAAAGGCACTTAGGCGGGTGGATGGAAAGGAAAGGTTTTGAAGGATATGGGTCAAATGGAAGGAAATGAGACAAGGGGGAGGACAACCTTGTTCATAATGTGGTGGTGAGGGGGTTACAGATCACAAGCTCAGATGGGAACTTTGGTCAGCATGGACTATTTGAGCTGAAGTGCTCGTTTCTGTGCTGTGTGAATTTGACTGTAAACCCTGGTGACTTATTTCAATGACATTAAACTTTTCTAAATGACATTATTTCTTTATAGATTATAGACTCCAGTACCTGAAGTGAAGTTAACTGGACTACAGTTACCTGCTTTTCATCTTTCACCCATCTTCAACAATGGTTTTCAACTCCACTGGGGCCTTTCTGTAACAGTGAGTTTTGACAGACTTCAATGTCTCTACTTTCTCTCCAGACTTCCTGTGAAAGCCTCCAGTGCAGGTCTTTGGGACCAAGTAATGTTTGCGTTTAGTCCCATTAGTTTTTTCCCTCGTGATGGTGATTGTTACACATTATGGCACAATATTGAAATGTCACCATCTGTGGGATGTTTGCTGCGCCAGCACTGTGAACACTAATGCAAATTACTGGAGTTAACTTCTCTGCTTTTTCCTTGTTAGTTTTAGTTTTTGTCTCATCACTGGTTCCTGGAAAAGTCCTGATCTTCTTATCTGCCTCCTTTGACCACAGAATGTTCTTTGCTGTCTGTGATCCCTCTATCTAATCGGGATCAACGTCTGCTGAGTGTTACGAACACTCTCTCCTTAAACATCTGCCACTGCTCATTACTGACCTGTCCCTGAGCCTATTTACCCCATCTGCCCCAGACAACTCCACTGTCATGTCTCTGTAATTGTCTTTATTTAGGTTGAGGACACTGGTTCTGACCTGGTGTTCACCCTCAATCTGTGGTCTGGAGATCTCCCACATTGTGATCACTTCTTCAGGGATCCTTCACCACAAGATCTCTCTGTAATCCCACCTCATTACACAGATTACATCTGAAATAGCCCGTTCATGGGTAAGATACTGCTGTAGGAAACTGTCTCTGACCATTCCACAAATTCCTCTTCCACTGTACCAGTTTGATTAGCTTAATCAATACACAGACTGAAACAAACACACAGAAAATGCTGGAGGAACTCAGCAAACAGTTGACATTTCGGACTGAGAACCTTCATCGGGATTAGAAAGAAAGGGACAAAAGCCAGAATAAGATGGTGGGGGAGGGGGAGGAGGACAAGTGAGGGGTGGGGAACATGTGGTTTGTGGAGGGATGATGATGTGAGGAGCTGGGTGACAGGCAGAAAAGGCAAAGAGATGGAGGGAAAGAAATCTAATAGGAGAGAATGTTGGACTATGGGATGACACGGAGGAGGTGGAAAACCAGAGAAAGTTGATGGGCAGGTCATGAGGGTGCGTGAGGAGAGGTGGCAAAAGTCAGAAGAAAAGTAGTAGTTCACTGGGGGGGGGTGGCAACAGAGGGTAATCATTTCTTGAATTTGGAGAAATCAGTGTTCATGCCTTCGAGGTCGGAGGCTGCACAGTCAGAATATGAGGCGTTGCTCATCCAACCTGTACTCGGCCTCACTGTAGCAGGAGAGGAGGCCGTGTACGGACATGTTGGTGATGGCCCTCTGCAGGTCAGGGTTGATCATGGATATCGCACCCTAGTGTTGAAGTCGATATGTAAGTCGGGGAAGTGTGATATGTAAAGCAAGCAGTTGCCCATGCAGGGGCCCCTGCTCTCCACACAGCTGATGAATGCAAAGCAACGGCAGAGACCGATGCAGTCAGGCACCAGCGGTGTTGCAGGATTGCCAGTCTGCATTGAACACAGGACCGACAGGGAATCCAGCTCCGGATTGTTCCTCAGGGTTTACTCCCGAAGTCTTCCCATGAATGGGTCTAGCCACAGCCCAGTGGAGGTTTGAGATCAGAATTTTTCTTCCACTGGATCTGCCAAGTATGGCTGAGGAGCCTCATCTGCCCATAGCAGTTGGTTATATGATGCCAGTAAACCCATTTGCATCTTCCCCTGTCACTAGAAACAGTTTGTCAGATGTCGTAGCTAAGCCATATGTAAAGCCGGGAGCTGGACTTGGTTGACAGAGACAATCTGAGGCACACACCATTGGCAGCATTTAAATGGAAGTGGGAGCTTGTCCCATTATTACCCCACCACCAGTTAAAACAGTTGTAAGGGACCGATATGTCGGTATGTGAATGGGAAACTCAATTGGAATGGGTTGTCACCAGCAGATCGTGGTTGTTGCAGCTCACAGAGCAAAGATACTCGATGCAGCGCTACCCTAATCTGCTTCTGATTAAATCTCTCATGACAATCACAGTTCCATTCTCATCTCCCTTTGATATTTCCCCTCTTTGTGTTTTATCCCATCAGGAGGAACACCTGAGGATCTTGAGACCACTCCTCCCCGTGTCTTCTTTCCCTCCCCCTTTCACCATCACTGTCGCTACATGTAAAGTGCCGATGAAAAGTGTTCACGCCCCTTGGAAGTTTTCATCTTTTATTGTTTCACAACATTGAATCACAGTGCAGTGAATTTGGCTTTTTTTTATACTGATCAACGGTAAAAAAAACTCATTTGTGTCAAAGTGAAAACAGATCTCTAAATTAATTACAGATATAAAAACATAAAACAATTGCCTGTATAAGTATTCACCCCCTTTAATATGACACACCAAATCATCACTGGTGCAGCCACTTGGTTTTAGGAGTTACATGATCAGTTTAATGGAGATCACCATGTGTAGTCAAGGTGTTTCAATTGATTGTAGTAAAAATATGTCTGTTTCTGGAAGGTCCAACTACTGGTGAGTCAGTATCCTGGGAGAAACTACACCATGAAGACAAATTAACACTCCAAGCAGCTCTGCAAAAATGTTTTGGAAAAACACATGTCAGGAGATGGATTCAAGTCACTAAATACCCTTGGAGTACAGTTATGTCACTCATCCAGAAATGGGAAGAATATGGCACAGCTGTAAATCTGCCAAGAGCAGGCCATCCTCAAAAACTGAGTGACCGTGCAAGAAGGGGACCAGTGAGAGAGGCTCCAAGTGACCTGTGACAACTCTGGAGGAGTTACAAGCTGCAGTGGCTGAGATGGGAGAGACTGTGCACACAACAACTGTTGCCCAGGTGCTTCACCAGTTGCAGCTTTTTGGGAGAGGGGTGAAGAGAAAGCCACTGAAAAATGCTCTCATGAAGCCTTGCTTGGAATTTGCCAGAAGTGACAGACCCTGAAGTCAGCTGGAAGAAGTTTCTATGGTCTGACATAAACAAAATTGCCCTTTTTGACCATCAAACTGAACACTAAGTTTGGCGGAAGCCAGTGACGGCAAACACAAAACCAAAGCTACACAGGAACGCCTTAAAACAAAGTTAATGTCCTGCAGTGGCCAAGTCAGAGTCCAGACCTCAATCTAATTGTGGCTGGACTTGAAATGGACAGTTCACACACAAACTGCATGCACTCTGACAGATCTTCAGCAGTTTTGTGAAGAAGAAGGGGAAAAATTGCAGTGTCCAGGTGTGCAAAGCTGATAGAGACCTATCCACACAGAGTCCACTATGATTATTGCCAAAGGTGCATCAACTAATTACTGACTTGAAGGAGGTGAATACTTATCTGTCAATTATTTTGTGTTTTATATTTGTAATTAAATTAAATCCCTTTTTAAAGATCTTTTCATTTGGACACCACAGTGTCTTCTCTGATGATCAGTGTTTTAAATTAAATCCACTATGATTCAACGTGGTAAAACAATAAAACATGAAAACATCCAGTGAGACTAAATACTATAGGCACTGTATCCACCCCCTCACCAGCACATTATGAACAAATCCACTCTTCTCCTTTCCATTTTGCCGATTCCGTGTGGAACATGGAACATGATGGAAGGTTGAGTTCCCAGTCCCAGTAACCATGTCCCTGCAATACCTGGTAGATCAAACATATTCGTCAAAACGCAATTTGGAATAGATGGCAACCTGCCCCTTGGCCCACAATATACGTGCTAATCATAATAATGTTGAGAATTTATAAAGTACTGGTGTGGTCTCACTTGGAGTATTGTGAGCAGTTTTGGGCCTTTTATCTTAGGAAGGATGGGCTGAAACTGGATGGGTTTCAAAGGACGTTCTCAAAATTGATTCCAGGATTAAACAGCTTGTCATATGAAGAGTGTTTAGTGGCTCTGGGCCTGTATTCACTAGAATATCAAATGGTGAAAGACCTTGATAAATTGCATGTACAGAGGATGGGAGTATCTAAGACCAGAGGACACAGGCTCAGAACAGAGGAGGATCCTTGTAGAATGTGGAGATGAGGAATTTATTGAGCCACAGAGTGGTGAATCTGTGGAATTCATTGCCAAAGGCAGCTATTGATCCAAGACTTCATGTATATTTATGTGTAGAGGTTGATAGATTCTTGATTGGTCAGGGCATGAAGGGACACATGGAGAAGGCAGGAGATTGGGGCCGAGAGGAAAATTGGATCAGCCACAATGCCTAAGCAGGCCATGCCTTTCCAAACGTGCATAAATCCTGTACCTCAATATCCCCCCCAGTAGCTTCTCTACCACTGAAATGAGGCTGCCCTGCCCATAGAAACACAGAAAACCTACAGCACAATACAGGCCCTTCAGCCCACAAAGCTGTGCCGATCATGTCCTTACCTTAGATTACCTCAGCTTACCCATAGACCTCTATTTTTCTAAGCTCCATGGATCCATCCAGGAGTCTCTTAAAAGACCCTATTGTTTCCACCTCGACCACCGCCGCCAGAAGCCAAGTCATCGCACTCACCACTCTCTGCATAAAAAAAAAAAAAAAAATCTCTTCTGCACCTTCTTCCAGGCACCTTAAAACTATGCCCTCTCGTGCTAGCCATTTCAGCCTTGGGGAAAAGCCTCTGATTATCCACAAGATCAACGACTGTCATTATCTTGTACACACCTATCAGGTCACCTCTCATCCTCCGTCACTCCAAGGAGAAAAGGCCGAGTTCACTCATCCTATTCTCATAAGGCATGCTCCCCAATCCAGGCAACATCCTTGTAAATCTCCTCTGCACCCTTTCCATGGTTACCACTCCTTCCTGTAGTGAGGCGACCAGGATTGAGCACAGTACTCCAGGTGGGGTCTGACCAGGGACCTGCATATCTGCCACATTACCTCTCGGCTCTTAAGCTCAATCCCACGGTTGATGAAGGCCAATGCACCATATGCCTTCTTAACCAGAGTCAACCTGCGTAGCAGCTTTGAGTGTCTTATGGGCTTGGACCCCAAGATCCCTCTGATCCTCCACACTGCCAAGTGTCTTAACATTAATGCTATATTCTGACATCATATTTGACCTACCAAACTGAACCACCTCACACTTACATGGGTTGAACTCCATCTTCTACTTCTCAGCCCAGTTTTGCATCCTACCAATGTCCCGCTATAACTTCTGACAGTACTCCACACTATCCACAACACATCCAACCTTGGTTTTACCAGCAAATTTACTAACCCATTCCTCCACTTCCTCATCCAGGTCATTTATAAACATCATGAAGAGTAGGGGATCCCAGAACAGATCTCTGAGGCACACCAGTGGTCACAAACTGCCATGCAGAATATGACCCATCTACAACCACTCTTTGCCTTCTGTGGGCAAGCCTGTTTCTGGATCCACAAAGGAATGTCTCCTTAGATCCCATGCCTCCTTACTTTCTCAGTAAGTCTTGCATGGGGTAGCTTATCACATGCCTTGCTGAAATCCATATACATTATATCTTGGGCTCTACCTTCATCAATGTGTTTAATGAAATCCTCAAAAAATTTAATCAGGCTCGTAAGGCACGACCTGCCTTTGACAAAGCCAAGCTGACTATTCCTAATCATATTATGCCTCTCCAAATGTTCATAAATCCTGCCTCTCAGGATGTTCTCCATCAACTTACCAACCACTGAAGTAAGACTCACTGGTCTGTAATTTCCTGGGCTATCTCTACTCCCTTTCTTGAATAAAGGAACAACCTCCGCAACCCTCCAATCCTCCGGAACCTCTCCCGTTGTTATTGATGATGCAAAGATCCTCGCCATAGGCTCAGCAATCTCCTCCCTCACTTCCAGCAATAGCCAGGGTACATCCCGTCCAGTCCCAGTGACTTATCCAACTTGATGCTTTCCAAAAGCTCCAGTACATCCTTAATATCTATATGCTCAAGCTTTTCAGTCACCTGCAAGTCATCCCTACAATCGCCAAGATCCTTTTCCATAGTGAATACTGAAACAAAGTATTCATTAAGTACCTCTGCTATCTCCTTCAGTTCCATACACACTGTTCCACTGTCACACTTGATTGGTCCCATTCTCTAGCGTCTTATCCTCTTGCTCTTCACATACTTGTAGAATGCTTTAGGGTTTTCCGTAATCCTGTCTGCCAAGGCCTTCACATGGTGTCTTCTGGCTCTCCTAATTTCATTCTTAAGCTTCTTCCTGCTAGCCTTTTAATCTTCTAGATTCATATCATTATCTCTTTTTTTGAACCTTTCGTAAGCTCTTCTATCTTCTTGACTGGATTTACAACTGCCTTTGTACACCACGGTTCCTGTACCCTACCGTCCTTTCCCTGTCTCATTGGAATGTACCTATGCAGAACCCCACACAAATATCCCCTGAGGATTTGCTACATTTCTTCCATACATTTCCCTGGGAACATCTGTTTCCAACTTATGCTTCCAAGTTTGCCTGAATAGCCTCATATTTCTCCTTACTCCGATTAAACGTTTCCCTAACTTGTCTGTTCCTATCCCTCCCTTATACTATGGTAAAGGAGATAGAATTGTGATCACTATGTCCAAAATGCTCTCCCACTGAGAGACCTGACACCTGACCAGGTTCATTTCCCAATACCAGATCAAATACAAGTCTCTCCTCTTGTAGGGTTATCTACATATTGTGTCAAGAAACCTTCCTGAACACACCTAACAAACTCAACCCCATCTAAACTCCTCACTCTAGGGAGATGCCATTCAATATCTAGGCAAATTAAAGTCTCCCACCACAACAACCCTGTTATTGTTACATCTTTGCAGAATCTGTCTCCCTACCTGCTCCTCGATGTCACTGTTACTATTGGGTGGTCTATAAAAAACACCCTGTAGATTTATTGACCCCTTCCTATTCCTAACTTCCACCCACAGAGACTCTGTAGACAACCCCTCCCTCACTTCTTCCATTTCTGCAGCCATGATACTATCCCTGATCAACAGTGTCACGCCCATACCTCTTTTGCCTCCTTCCCTGTCCTTTCTGAAACATCTAAAGCCTGGCACTTGAAGTAGCTATTCTTGCCCCTGCAACATCCAAGTCTCCGTAATGGCCACAACATCATAGCTCCAAGTGCTGATCCATGCTTTAAGCTCATCCGCATTTTTCATAATACTCCTTGCATTAAAATAAACACATCTCAAACCATCGGTCTAAGCGCGTCCCTTGTCTATCACCTGCCTATTCTCCTTTTCCAAGCTTTCTCTATCTGAGTGCCAACCTCCCTTTCCTCCGTCACTTCAGTTCAGTTCCTACGCCCTACAGTGCTAGTTTAAACTCTCTCCAACAGCCTTAGTAAACCTCCCCGCCAGGATATTGGTCCCCTTGGGATTGAAGTGCAATTTGTCCTGCTTGTACAGGTCACACCTGCCCCAAAAGAGGTCCCAAAGATCCAGAGATCTGAATCCTTGCCCCCTGCTCCAATCCCTCAGCCAGGCATTTATCCTCCACCTCATTCTATTCCTGTACTCCTGAGATTACCTGTGAGGTCCTGCTGCTCAACTTCCTTCCAAACTCCCTGCAGTCTGTTTTCAGGACCTCCTCCCTTTTTCTACATATGTCATTGGTACCAATATGTCCCACAACCTCTGGCTGTTCTCCTCCCTACTTCAGGGTATCGTGGATGTGATCAGAAACTTCCCACACCCTGACACCTGGGAAGCAAACTACCATCCGTGTTTCTTACCTGCGTGGACAGAATCGCTTGTCCAACCACCTAACTATAGAGTCCCCTATCACTGCTGCCATCCTCTTCCTTTCCCTGCCCTTCTGAGCCACAGGGTCAGGCTCTGTGCCAGAGGCGTGGCCACTGTTGTTTCCCCAGGAAGGTTGTTCACCCCCCCCCAACAGTACTCAAACAGGAGTACTTATTGTTATGTGTGACAGAAACTGGGGTACTCTCTAGCAACAGGAATTCTGCAGATGCTGGAAATTCAAGCAACAAACATAAAAGTTGCTAGTGAACGCAGCAGGCCAGGCAGCATCTCTAGGAAGAGGTGCAGTCGATGTTTCAGGCCAAGACCCTTCGTCAGGACTAACTGAAGGAAGAGTGAGTAAGGGATTTGAAAGTTGGAGGGGGAGGGGGAGATCCAAAATGATAGGAGAAGACAGGAGGGGGAGGGATGGAGCCAAGAGCTGGACAGGTGATAGGCAAAAGGGATACGAGAGGATCATGGGACAGGAGGTCCGGGAAGAAAGACAAGGAGGGTGTGGGGGGGGGGTACCTAGAGGATGGGCAAGGGGTATATTCAGAGTGACAGAGTGAGAAAAAGGGGAGAGAGAGAAAGAATGTGTGTATAAAAATAAGTAACAGATAGGGTACGAGGGGGAGGTGGGGCATTAGCGGAAGTTAGAGAAGTCGATGTTCATGCCATCAGGTTGGAGGCTACCCAGACGGAATATAAGGTGTTGTTCCTCCAACCTGAGTGTGGCTTCATCTTTAAAGTAGAGGAGGCCGTGGATAGACATGTCAGAATGGGAATGGAATGTGGAATTAAAACGTGTGGCCACTGGGAGATCCTGCTTTCTCTGGCGGACAGAGCGTAGGTGTTCAGCAAAGCATCTCCCAGTCTGTGTCGGGTCTCGCCAATATACAAAAGGCCACATCGGGAGCACCGGATGCAGTATATCACCCCAGCCGACTCACAGGTGAAGTGTTGCCTCACCTGGAAGGACTGCTTGGGGCCCTGAATGGTGGTAAGGAAGGAAGTGTAAGGGCATGTGTAGCACTTGTTCCGCTTACACGGATAAGTGCCAGGAGGGAGATCAGTAGGGAGGGATGGGGGTGACGAATGGACAAGGGAGTCACGTAGGGAGCGATCCCTGTGGAATACAGGGTGGGGGGAGGGAAAGATGTGCTTAGTGTTGGGATCCCGTTGGAGGTGGTGGAAGTTACGGAGAATAATATGTTGGACCCGGAGGCTCGTGGGGTGGTAGGTGAGGACCAGGGGAACCCTATTCCTAGTGGGGTGGCGGGAGGATGGAGTGAGAGCAGATGTACGTGAAATGGGGGAGATGTGTCAGTATTACAGTTGAACAAAGAGAACTATGGTGCTGTGAGGGAGGAGCTGGCCAAAGTTCAGTGGAACAATATCCTAGCAGGGATGACAGTGGAAAAGCAATGGCAGTGTTTCTGGGAATAATGCGGAAGGTGCAGGATCAGTTCATTCTAAAGAGGAAGGAAGATCCTAAGGGGAGTAAGGGGAGGCCGTGGCTGACAAGGGAAGTAATGGACAGTATAAAAATAAAAGAGAAGTATAACATAGCAAAGATGAGTGGGAAGCTGGAGGATTGGGAAACTTTTAAAGAGCAACAGAAGGTAACTAAAAAGGCAATACGCGGAGAAAAAATGAGGTACGAAGATAAACTAGCCAAGATTATAAAGGAGGATAGTAAAAGCTTCTTTAGGTATGTGAAAAGGAAAAAAAAAATAGTTAAGACCAAAATTGGGCCCTTGAAGACAGAAACGGGTGAATTTATTATGGGGAACAAGGAAATGGCAGACGAGTTGAACAGGTACTTTGGATCTGTCTTCACTGGAGAAGACACAAACAATCTCCCAGATATAATAGTGGCCAAAGGACCTAGGGTAATGGATGAAATGAAGGAAATTTATATCAGGCGGGAAATATTGTTGGATAGACTGTTGGGTCTGAAGGCTGATAAGTCCCCGGGACCTGATGGTCTGCATCCCAGGGTACTTAAGGAGGTGGCTTTAGAAATCGTGGATGCATTGGTAATCATTTTCCAATGTTCTATAGATTCAGGATCAGTTCCTGTGGATTGGAGGGTGGCTAATGTTGTCCCTATCTTCAAGAAGGGAAGAAGAGAGAAAACAGGGAATTATAGACCAGTTAGCCTGACCTCTGTGGTGGGAAAGATGCTGGAGTCAATTATAAAAGATGAAATTACGACACATCTGGATAGCAGCGACAGGATCGGTCCGAGTCAGCATGGACATACAAAGGGGAAATCGTGTGTGACTAATCTTCTGGAATTTTTTGAGGATGTATCTATGAAAATGGACAAGGGAGATCCAGTGGATGCAGTGTACCTGGACTTTCAGAAAGCCTTTCATAAAGTCCCACAAAGGAGATTAGTGGGCAAAATTAGGGCATGTGGCATTGGGGGCAGAGTACTGACATGGATTGAAAATTGGCTGGCTGACAGAAAACAAAGAGTGGCGATTAACGGGTCCCTTTCAGAATGACAGGCAGTGACCAGTGGGTTACCGCAGGGTTCAGTGATGGGACCGCAGCTGTTTACAATATATATTAATGATTTAGATGAGGGAATTATAAGTAACATTAGCAAATTTGCTGATGACACAAAGCTGGGTGGCAGTGTGAAATGTGAGGAGGATGTTATGAGAATGCAGGGTGACTTGGACAGGCTGGTTGAGTGGGCAGGTGCATGGGAGATGCAGTTTAATGTGGATAAATGTGAGGTTATCCACTTTGGTGGTAAGAATGGGAAGGCAGATTATTATCTAAATGGAGTCAAGTTAACAAAAGGGGAAGCACAACAGGATCTAGGTGTTCTTGTACATCAGTCACTGAAAGCAAGCATGCAAGTACAGCAGGCAGTGAAGAAAGCTAATGGCATGCTGGCCTTCATAACAAGGGGAATTGAGTATAAGAGCAAAGAGGTCCTTCTGCAATTGTACAGGGTCCTGGTGAGACCACACCTGGAATACTGTGTGCAGATTTGGTCTCCAAATTTGAGGAAGGACATTCTTGCTATTGAGGGAGTGCAGCGTAGGTTCACAAGGTTAATTCTCGGGATGGCGATGTTGAAAGATTGGAGCGACTGGGCTTGTATACTCTGGAATTTAGAACGCTGAAAGGGGATCTTATTGAAACATATAAGATTATGAAGGGATTGCACCCGCTGGAGGCAGGAAGCATGTTCCTGATGATGGGTGAGTCCAGAACCAGAGGCCACAGTTTAAGAAAAAGGGGTAGGCCATTTAGACCGGAGTTGAGTGGTGAATATATGGAATGCCTGCCCCAGAAGGCTGTGGAGGCCAAGTCTCTGGATGCTTTCAAGAAAGAGATGGATAGAGTTCTTAACAATAGCGGAATCAAAGGTTATGGGGGTAAGGCAGGAACTGGATACTGATTGTGGATGATCAGCCATGATCACAGTGAATGGCGGGGCTGGCTCGACGGGTCGAATGGCCTACTCCTGCACCTATTGTCTATTGTCTGTTCCTGCTCGTTTAAACCCTTCCGTGCAGCTGGAGGGAATCTCCCCGTAAACATATTGTCTCCCCACCACCTTGGACCCGTCTCCCCTTCATTTCGAGAGTCCAATGATCCTTGTACCTGAAGCCCCCACCCACCTCACACCAGCTCCTCAGCCACACCTTTACCTGGGCTTTCGAAGGCGCCAGAAGCGCGGTCTATATATCTGGTTATGTATCCTGTTCCTGTATGTGACCGGTCTTTCATTTCCCTGGGGACTCAGAGGAACAATTGTTCTAATGAATCAACCCTCTCATCACTGGAAGTGACTGCACCCTCGCCCACCAACTGCTGTGTGTGAGGGCGCTCGCACTGGTCATGGAGCCAGGTGGGACAGACCGAGGTCCTCGGGGATTTGTAGAATGGAAAAGCACTTCCTATAATTTAAAGCAGGAGAATCAGCAAAAACCCAGAAACCGTTCAGTACGTACGTGGTGTGTGAGGGAGTTTTGTTTTTCGCTGGAGCGCTTTGTGTCGGATGAATCGTTGGAAATTGGCGGTTGTGGTAAAGTGAGGCGGAGCTGGACGATGAGAGGCCGCTCTCGGCTCTGTCCGTCACTCTGACTCTGTCTCCTCCCCTCCCCGCCTCTGTCTCTCTGCGCGTTTCTCGGGCAGGTCGGGGCGCTGTGTATAAAAGGAGACAGCAGCAGGCAGTTTGTCAGTTAGCGGCGACCTGAGTGAAGCAGCATCATGTCTGGCAGAGGGAAAGGCGGAGCCAAGCGGCACCGGAAAGTGCTCCGTGATAACATCCAGGGCATCACCAAACCGGCCATCCGCCGTCTGGCTGCCGTGGCGGCGTCAAGCGGATCTCGGGTCTGATCTACGAGGAGACCCGCGGGGTGCTGAAGGTTTTCCTGGAGAATGTGATCCGGGATGCGGTCACCTACACTGAACACGCCAAGCGCAAGACCGTCACTGCCATGGATGTGGTGTACGCTCTGAAACGCCAGGGCCGCACTCTCTACGGCTTCGGCGGCTGAAAATCACCCACTTCCTCCCGAGCACGAAACAAAGGCTCTTTTAAGAGCCACCCACCGCCTCACGGACGAAGCCGTATCCACAGACACAATTTTGATTATTTTTTATCGATATATTCACCTGAGTTACATTTGCAACAGATTAATCGGTTCCGCTTGAAATCAACCTGCGAACCTGCCTTTCCAGTGCGTGATTACAATAAAATCTCTGAATTCATTAAGGTGGATCTTAATCCTTTTATCCGTCTCGGACAGAAATAAGTTCACTCGTTTAGAGAAACGATTCCGTAATTACGCATTTAAATCTTAACTGAGGGAATTAGATATTAAATAAAAGTGAAATTGTATAATCCGTCATAGAATTAATTGCAAATAAAAATAATCAGGCAGTTGCTGGCTGCTCTGAAATTGGCGGGCGATTTGAACTGTATCCCGCGCTAATCACATTGCACTCTGATTGGATGAACACCGACTGCCAGTTAACACTTTCTCATTTGGCCCTTAATTGTTATTCGCCATCAGCCTGCATGAAATGAGTCAACCAATCGCAGAAACTAGATCCTTTAATAGACACCTGATGACGAGCCAATCAGAGGCGATGGGATGGCCCTTCTCAAACAGTATATAGTCATGTCCCTGAACCCATTCCGTCTATATTGTTCCTGTATTTCAGCCTGTGTTCTCGGTTTTGAAGGAGAATGGCCCGCACCAAGCAGACAGCGCGTAAATCGACCGGAGGGAAAGCTCCTCGTAAACAGTTGGCGACCAAAGCGGCGCGGAAGAGCGCTCCAGCCACCGGCGGAGTGAAGAAGCCTCACCGCTACCGGCCCGGCACCGTGGCTCTGCGGGAGATCCGGCGCTACCAGAAATCCACCGAGCTGCTCATCCGCAAACTTCCCTTCCAGCGTCTGGTGCGGGAGATCGCTCAAGACTTCAAAACCGATCTGCGCTTCCAGAGCTCGGCCGTCATGGCCCTGCAGGAGGCTAGCGAGGCTTACCTGGTCGGGCTGTTTGAGGACACTAACCTGTGTGCCATCCACGCCAAGCGAGTCACCATCATGCCCAAGGACATCCAGTTGGCCCGCCGCATCCGCGGGGAGCGCGCCTAAACCCAGCCTCCACAACAAACAGAAGAAAAGGCTCTTTTAAGAGCCACTACCACAGCAAAGGAAAGGGCTGTCGCTTGCTGATCATTGTATTATTGTAGTGGCGATCGGCCCTCCTGATGGGGTTGTTCGGTTTTGTACTAACTGACCGCGATCATCAGCTGTTCTGTGCCGTCTGGTTGATTCAGCGAGGGACAGGAGGTGAATGCGCTCCCTCCCCGTCAGGGTCTCAACTGGCCCTTCATTTCTCCCACAAACCAGCCATGTACAGCTGCTGCGGCTGTTACCGTTTTGTTTGCTTTGGACATGCCCGGCTGTCCTTGGAGTGGGAGCATGTGGTCGCGCTGGGAACAGAGGGGGATTTCCTGGAGCGGTGACCCCAGGCAATAGTGCTTATTGTTTTTTTTTAATTTGCTTTCCCTCTCTTGTACATATTTGATGTTGGTGTTTTGTGTGAATAAACTTATGTAGTTTTGTGGCTGGTAACTGAATGAAGGTCAGTCGGCAATGTCACGGGGTAGTTTATCATATATCTTCCCCCTGCAGTCCATCCCCAGAGACAGATCCCTCTCTCAAGACGCCCCCTCCCCTCTCACATGGGTTTCAGCAGTTCCCAATCAACACAGCAGAATCGGGCTTTGGGGTGTGAGGTGCGTAATCTCCGCTGGAGTCAGTGTCTCAGTCACTCTCTCCCGGCATAGGAGAAGGGACTGGGTTTACACCTACATCACATGTCTCTCAATCTCAATCTCTCTCTCTCACACACACACACACCCTGAGTGAAACTCAGTGTTTCACTTCAAATCTGGGACGTCACGGCGGCACTGAATGTCAGAGAGGTACCGGGAATATCGGATTTTATGGGAGAAGTTCCCCCGGAAAACTCAGTCGGACCCGCAGCGGGAATCACAATATTCATGATCAGCTCTTTTCTGAGATGTGGGTGGCTCTGAGAAGAGCCGTTGGGTTCAAACACTCACAAATGGTGTATTCTCGATTTACTTTTTGACTGCTGTCTTCTTGGGCTTCGGCGCCGCCTTCTTAGCCGCTGTTTTCTTCACTGCCGCTTTCTTGGCCGCTGGTTTCTTCGCTGCCGCTTTCTTGGCCGCTGGTTTCTTCGCTGCCGCTTTCTTGGCCGCTGGTTTCTTCGCTGCCGCTTTCTTGGCCGCTGGTTTCTTCGCTGCCGCTTTCTTGGCCGCTGGTTTCTTCGCTGCCGCTTTCTTGGCCGCTGGTTTCTTCGCTGCCGCTTTCTTGGCGCCAGACTTGTTGCTGGAAGATTTCTTTGCCGGTGGCTTGTTCGCTTTCTTCACCGTTTTCACGGCACTTTTTCCTTGACCGGATTTAAAGGATCCCGAAAGACCCGCGCCCTTGGTCTGAACCAAGGAGCCGCTTTCCACTCTCTTCTTGATGCACATCCTGATCTGGGCGCGACGTTTCCCCACATCGACACCGCTGCTGGTCAGAGCCTTCATGATGGCCACAGCGGACATCCCCTTCCTATCGCGACAACCCGCCACAATCTTGTCGATTTGTTCGCCCAGCTTGGGACCGGCTGGTTTGCTCCGGCCGGCCGCCTTCTTCTTGGGACTCCTCTTTGCGGCGGCGGGTGCGGCTGGAGGAGCCATTTCGGCGGGTGCTGTCTCGGTCATGTCGGCGACTCTGGAAAATGCTTCTCACAATCAGACTGAATGAGAACTGAAGCGAAAGGCGGCGGCACAGAGCAATTTAAAGGCAGCGAGTGGACGGGGCGGAGACATCCTGCTGTCAGCTCCCGGAGACTTCAGTTTTCTGTGTTTCTCTCTCCTCAAAAACTCTCCGATTCCAATTAAAATCGGACAGTCCGGAGACTCGGACTGGCCCCTGTCCGTCACTGACGCCGCAAAGTTCGCTGGAAATAAAGTTTATTCAAGATTAAAGGCAGCTCTTTCTATTTTAACCCGTTTCATTATGGCGCTGCCCGCGATCTCTCTCCCGATCAGTGACCTGTTCTCTCCTTTTGGACTGAAATACTAAAAGTAACGAAAACTTTGCGGTTTATTCCAGCTTCGGGACGGAGCGGGAGAGTGAGGCGATTCCGTAACAGAGAATTTTTTTTCATTTTGTTTATCAGACGCTGGGAAATCCTACGATATGTTCGGACCCACAAACACAGCGACAGTAGTCTAAACCGCCCGCCCCTTTTACACACTCTCTCTGACATAATGCTCCCAGCAACACACACAGAAAATGCTGGTGAACGCAGCAGGCCAGGCAGCATCTATAGGAAGAGGTACAGTCGACGTTTCGGGCCGGGACCCTTCGTCAGGACTCTGGTGCTAAATGCGGCCTGACTTGTTGGGTTCCTCCAGCATTTTGGCCATCAAAATAAAACGAGTTTCCAAGTCATATAACACTGATAAATCTGATTCTGATCCCAATGAATAGAGGACAAAGGACATTGTTTGGCCAAATTCTCTGTGTAACTGAGAACCTCAGGTCCGGGAAACATCATTGGAAATCTTTTCTACACTCTCCCCAGTTTAACCCTGTTTCCGATAACGGTGACGAGAGCTGTACACAAATCAGCAAGTGTGGCCTCCGGTCACTTACACAACTCTATCATAATGTCCGAACTGATATACTTAATCCCCTGACTAATGAAGACCAGCATGTTACGTTCTGCATCACCCTGTCTACCAGTGATATCTCTTTCAATGAACCGTGTGTGCACTTTACCCCTAAATCTCTCCAGTCCATTCCACTCCCTAATGACCGATCATTCACAGTGCAAGTTGATTTAGGCTAGTTAGAAGAGTGGGCTGAAAGATGGCAGATGGAGTTTAATGTTCATAAATGTGAGGTGCTATATTTTGTTTGGACTAATCAAAATATGACATACATGGTAAATAGTAGAGCATTGAAGAATGCAGTAGAACAGAGGGATCGAGAAATAATGGTGCATAGTTCCCTGAAGGTGGAATCTCATGCTGATAGGGTGGTGAAGAAAGCTTTTGGTATGCTGGCCTTTATAAATCAGAGCATTGAGTATAGGAGTTGGTATATAATGTTGAAATTGTACAAGGCATTGGTAAGGCCAAATTTAGAGTATTGTGTACAGTTCTGGTCACCGAATTATAGGAAAGATGTCAAAAAAATTGAGAGAGTACAGAGAAGATTTACTAGAATGTTACCTGGGTTTCATCTCCGAAGATACAGAGAAAGGTTGAACAAGTTGGGTCTTTATTCTTTGGAGCGTAGAAGGTTGAGGGGGGACTTGATAGAGGTATTTAAAATTATGAGGGGGATAGATAGAGTTGATGTGGATAGGCCTTTTCCATTGAGAGTGGGGGAGATTCAAACAAGAGGACATGAGTTGAGAGTTAAAGGGCAAAAGTTTAGGGGTAACATGACGGGGAACTTGTTTACTCAGAGAGTGGCAGCTCTGTGGAGTGAGCTTCCAGCAAAAGTGGTTGAGGCAGGTTCGATGTTGTCATTTAAAGTTAAATTCAATAGCTATATGGACAGGAAAGGAATGGAGGGTTATGGGCTGAGTGCAGGTTGGTGGGACAAGGTGAGAGTAAGAGTTTGGCACAGACTAGAAGGACTGAGATGGCCTGTTTCTGTGCTGTAATTGTTATATGGTTATAAGTTCTACACTGGTTTGACTTTCCAATATGCACCGCCTCACACTTAACTGTATTGAAATACATTTGCCACACTGTGGCCCTCTTCCCGAAATGATCACGGTCCCCCTGTAATCTGCAACAATCTTCTTCGCTATCAAGAACATTTGCTGATCATATGTAAATCAAATATACAAATAACAAATGCCGAGGCTCCAAACTCTGGCCCCTGCAGCTCACCGCTAATCACCGGCCTCCATTCTGTGAAACAACCTTCAAGCACAACCCTCTGCTTCCTACCAGCAAGACAACTTTGAATCCAGCTGACTCGCTCACCCTGGAGACAGTGGGGCCTAACCTTCCAGACCAGGCTGCCATGTGAGACTTTCTCCAAGGTTCATATAATATCACATCTACCTTTTTACCCTCCTGCATCTTCAAAAACTCAGAGATTCTCCAACCACAACTCCCTGTGCACAAAGCCCTTATGACACCTAATTCGCTATTCAAATGCTGGTACATCGTGACTCAGAATCCTCTCCAGTAGCTTCCCCACTACTGATGTCAGACTGACCTGCATGTAGTTCCCGGCTTGTCCTTGCAAATAATGGAAAAACATTCGCCTCTTTCCATTCTCCAGGATTTTCATCAGTGGTTTCTACCTCCCGTGAAGTAATTGCTCAGGTCCGGAGGATTTATCCCCCACCTAATGCATTGTATGGCCCTCCATTCTCTGCACATCCACGTACCTATCTGGGAGACTCTTGGATGCCTGTATTGTTCATCAGGCAAGGTGGTGCTGGCGATACACGGTGACATCGTGAGGGCAGCTCACAAAGCATGTAGATACACTTCTTCTGAACTACTATCACTGCAAACTGCAGCCTGTAATTTCCATTTAAAGACATGTACTTGGAAACCATTTGAAGAAACAAGCAATTTTCTGAGCTCTTTGTTGTCTCTGCAAACTTGACTCTTAGAAATGCAGGTATGGCACCTTGAAGTTCGAAGTTCAAATTCCAAAGTAAATGTTTTATCAAAATACTCTAGATATATGTCACCATGTACAAACCTGACATTTGTTTTCCTGTGGGCATAGTCAGTCAATCCAAGAAACATAATAGGATCAATGAAAGACTGCACCCAACGAGATGGACAATCAACCAATGTGCAAATGACAACAAACTGTGCAAATAGCAAAGGAAAAAAATCAGAAATAATAATAATAACTTAATAAGGAATAAATATCGAGAACATGAGATGAAAAGTCAGTGTGAGCAATTCCATAGATAGTGGGAACAGTTCAATGTTGGGATGAGTAAAGTTGAGTGAAGTTATCCCAACATATTCACATGCCTTTTGTACACTGGCCGTGATCAGTGAATGTGGTTAGTATCGGAATCAAAATCAAGTTTATTAATACGAATATATGTCATGAACTTTGTTGTCTTGCTACAGCAGTACACTGCAATTTATTAAAAAAAAACAGTTAAAATAAGAACTATACATTAAACTAAACAGTGTAAAAAGAGGATCAGGGAGGAGTGTGAGCCCGAAGATGAGAATGAGAAACATGATACCTGATCCATTCTAGCCTGTTTTACTCTTTTCATGTCTGAAAAATAAAACTTTTAGTATCTTCTTTTATATCATTTCCCAGCTTACTTTCACAATTCATCTGTTCTCTCCAGGTTGCTATTGTAGTTGTCTTCTGTTGTTTTCTTAAGTTTCCTAATCCATTAATTTTTGTGATATTGTATGCCCTCTCATGTTCTTTTATGAGGCCTTTGTCTTCTGTTGTTAGTGATATTTGCCTCATCCTCCCTTTCAAATACTGTTTCTGCTGAGGGATGAACTGATCCTGCATCCGTCAAATTACTCCTGGAAACTCAAGTTTTTCATACAAAGGTAATCTGCTTAATACTGGGGAAGTCAAAATGCCCGACTGCTGTAAGCCTGTTCCCATTACCCCTCTGTGTGACTTACCAACACGTCTGGTCCATAATATCTCACCCTATCGGGAGACTGGCAGTATAATCCCATCAAAATCATCATACATCATTTTATTTAAAACCTCCACTTACAAGACCTTATCAAAACCCTCACTTATTACTGCAGTGTTGGTCTCCTTAATCAAAGATGCAACACCTCCCACACCTGAGTCTGAGAGAAGTGAAATGTCTTTGAAGCATGATAACTGTGTCCTTGTTGACAACTTCCATGTTCAATATGTACACCAGCATCTGTGTGGCAAAACCGTGACCCTCAGGTACACTTTAAATATTTCCCCTTCACCTTAAAAAATTATCCTGTAGTTTTACACTCCCCTACCTTCACACATAGACTGGTCACCCAATGATTTTATAAACCTCTGAACGGTCACAGCTTCTTATCATCTAGGGAGAGAAAGAGAGTCCCAGCCTATCCAAGCTTCTGCTGATAATTCAAGGCCTCCAGTGTCAGTGACATCCTCATTAAACTTCCCTCCACACTGTCCAGCTTTGTGACATCCTTCTTGCAACTGGGTGAGCAGAACTGTGCACAATACAGTGTGGTCTCACTTTGACTTTTACAGTTGCCATATGACATCCCAACTTCTCTACTCAATTCCCTGACCAATGAAGACAAATAGGACAAACACCATCTTCACCATCCTGACTACCTGTGTTGTCACTTTCAGTGAATGATGTTCCTGTATTCCATGGTCTTTCTGTTCTGTAATACTCTCCAAGGGACAATAATTTACTGTGCAGGTCCTTCCCTGGTTGAACTTCTCATAATGCAACACCTCAGCCTTGTCCATGTCAACATCCTTCTGCCATTCTTTGGCCAACTTCCCCAGTTCATCTCGATCCCATTGTACTCTCAGATAATCTTCACTGTCCACTCTACCACCAATGTTGTTGTCACCTGCAAACTCACTAATCACATTATCAACAATGACAGGGAAATTGTTAACATACATGACAAATGACAGTACCAGCACTGATCCCTGTGAATGTGACTGGTCAGAGGCCTCCAACCTGAATAACAAGCTGCCACGACCACCCTCTGTCTCCTTCCACCAAATCAATTTTGTGACGCTGATGTTAGGTAGTGTTGATAGTCCAGTTGGAAATCAGTTAGTGGAGAGGAGGAAGCTGTTCCTAAAACATTACGTGTGCGTTCAGGTTCCTGTACCTCTTCTCCAATGGTAATAATAAAAAGCGGGCACATCCTGGATGGTCCAGAGAGCAGAGCAGATACAGACCTGACATGGGAGGTTTGAAGGGGAAAGTGAATCCATTTAATGGGACTGGTGAAGCAGAGTGACTTGGAGAATTGATCAACAGGAGACATGGCCTTTCAGGAGAGCAGCAGCAGCCGGGTCTGTGATTCTGATGTACAGCAGGGGAGGGTGGAGACAAAGAGATCTGTAATCACTGGATTACTCCTGATGCCAAGTGCTGGTAAGGTCAGGAACAGGAGGACAGGGCAGGTGGATGTGAGGATGAGGAGCTGGTACAGGAGAACAGGTTCAGGTTTCCAGCCACTGGGATCTCTGCTGGGGCAGAGGTGACCTGTAGAAGTGGGACAGGCTGCACTTGAACCAGCCGGGTCAAATATGGGCAGATTTGTTAATGTGTCGCAGGAGGATTGAAATGATTCATCAGTGGGTTGGGAACCAAAATAGTGGTGTGGCAGATGATAGCCCTTTACTCTGCCATGATAGTGGCTCCTAAAAGAGCCTTTTGTTGTGTTTAGTGCCAGGGCTGGGTTCAGGCGGGCTCCCCGCAGAAGCATCGAGCCAGCTGGATGGTAACTTACTCGGCGTGGATGGCGCACAGGTTAGTGTCCTCGAAGAGCCCCACCAGGTAAGCCTCGCTCGCCTCCTGCAGGGCCATGACGGCCGAGCTCTGGAAACACAGATGGGTTTTGAAGTGCTGAGCGATCTCCCGCACCAGGTGCTGGAAAGCCGAGGATCCAGCTGCACAAGGAGGGACAGAGGCCGAGGTTCTGTAGCTATTTTATCAGGACGAGGAATGATGGTGTTAAATGCTGGGCTCTAGTCAATATACAGCATCCTGACATAGGTATTTGTATTGCCCAGGTGCTCCAGTGCTGTGTGGAGAGCCACTGAGATCACATCTACCGCAAACATATTGTGGCGAGAGGCAAATTGCAGTGGGTCCCGGTCCTTCCTGGGACAGGTGTTCATTCTATCCATGACCAACCTCTCAAAGCATTTCATAACCGGAGATGTGAGTGCGACTGGACAATAGTCGTTAAGGCAGCTCACACTGACCTTCTTGGGTTCGGGAGCAGTTGTTGCCCTTTTGAAGCAGGTCAGAACTTTTGACTGCAGCAGTGAGAGATTGAAAATGTCTTTGACCACTTCCAGCAGTTGGTAGGCACAGGTTTTCAGAGCCTTACCAGGTACTCCATTGGGCCCTGCTGCCCGGCGAGGGTTCAGCCTCTTGAAAGACAGCCTGATGTCGGCCTCCAAGACAGAGATCACAGGGTCATCAGGCGCTGCACGTATCCTCATAGCTGTGGCTTTATTCTTCCTCTGAAAGTGAGCATAAAAGGGGTTGAGCTGGTCTGGTTGTGAAGCCTCACTGCCATTCATGATGTTGGGTTTGCTTTGTAGGAAATAATGGCTGCAACCACTGCCAGAGTTGACGTGCATCTGATGCAGGGAACATCTGGAATTCTCTACCCGGTGGGCATGAGGTCTGGATGAATGGACGGGTTTAAAGAGGAAGGGGTGGCACAGGAGCATCGTGGTCAGCGCAGTGGTGACAGTACCAGCGACCTGGGTTTAATTCCCACCGTTGTCTGTCAGGAGAGCGGTTCGCATCTGGAATTCACTGCCTGCAGGGGTTGTGGGAATAAACAAACAGGACGTTCAAAGCCGAATTTGTCAGATCCTGCAGAGTCAGGTATACTGGTTCCAAACCCTCCCCTCACCTCCCAGCAATGTTTAAAGTCCATGGTAGACAAGGTTAGTTTGTGTAATAAAGACACTCTTCAGTAAAAACACTGACACTGTATTTCAAACACACTGAGCTGCCAGAGCACAGCACCGGCCGTGAGGACACAGACCAGTACAGCACACAGCTCTCTAAATAAAACACAATACTGACAGCCCAGAGCTGGACAACCCAGCATTTCACTGTAACTCTGACCTATAAACATCATTACCCCATCTACAGTATTTCACTGTAACTCTGACCTATAAACATCATTACCCCATCTACAGTATTTCACTGTAACTCTGACCTATAAACATCATTACTCCATCTACAGTATTTCACTGTAACTCTGACCTATAAACATCATTACCTCATCTACAGTACACACTTCATAATTTTGTATACCTCTATCTAATCTTGCAACAATATTCTGCATTCCAAGAAATAAAATCCTAACCTATTTGATCTTTCCAGAGAACTCAGGTCCTTAAGTCCCAGGAACATCCTTGTAAATTTTCTCTGTACTCTTTCAAGCTTATTTACATCTTTCTTGTGGGTAGGTAAACAAAACTGCACACAATACTCCAAATTAGGAGTCACCAATGTCTTACACAACTTCAACATAACATCCATCTCCTGCACTTTGCCCTTTGTAAATCGAAGTACCATGTGCCTAAACTTTCTTTTTGACTTCATCTATCTGTGATACCACTTACTAGGAATTATGAATCTGTATTTCCAGATCCCTCAGCTTTAATGCACTTTTCAGTGCCCGACTGCTCACCGTGTAAGACCTACCCTGGTTTGTCCTTCGAAAATGCAACACCTCATCCTTGTCAGCATTAAATTCCAGCTGATCCAGATCACAGTGCAAGCTTTGAGCATCTTCCTCACTGTTCATTATACCTCCAATCCTGGTGTCATACAGAAAATTGTTGTCCCAGTTCACCACATTGTCATCTATATCAAAGATCTGGATGATAAACAATGGACTCAGACTGATTCCTGTGGCACATCACCAGTCACAGGCCTCCCGTCAGAGAAGCAATCATCTACAACCACTCTCGAACCTAACACTTAATCCAATTTACTACCTCATCTTGATGCTGAATGACTGAACTTTCTTGACCAAGAACCCATGTGAGACCTTGTCAAAGGCGTTGCTGAAGCCCATGTAGGCTACATCCACTGTCTTGCAGTCATCAACTTTCCTAGTAACTTCCTCAAAAAAACTCTACAAGAGTAGTTAGACATGACGTACCATATACAAAACTATATTAACTATTCCCAATCTGTCCCTGTCTATCCAAATAATTATATCTATGGTTGTTATATCTAGAGTTTATGTCTGGATCCAGAGCAAGTGGGCAAGGGACTAAACCAGTACTTCACATCAGTATTCATTAATGTGGTCATCGAGGATAGTGAGATCAGAGAAGGGAGTGATGCTGATATTCCAGGGCATGTTGTTCCTCAGGCAATAGAGACAAACCAGGAAATTATAGACTGGTGAGATTTGGATCAATGCTCGGGAAATACTCTTAGACGTAGGACCTCTCATAAAAGTTTGGAGGGTAAAATGAGGATATCAGGATTTGGAAGGCAAAGTGAGCAAAATCCCAAGAGATTCTCTCGGTATATTCATAGGAAAAGGGAAGTTAGATGGAAAATCATTCCCCATGGAGATGAACATGGCCTCGGTATGTGGAACCGAAGGAAATAGGAGAGGCTTTCCATGAATATTTCCAACAGTTATCTCACCATTGAGAAAATGCGGAAGCTAAGGAAGTGACAGAAATGAGCTGCGATGTCTTAGACCACATTCAAATGGGCAGGGATCTGTATTTGAGGTCTTAAGATTCATTAAGGTTGTTAAATCTCCAGGGTCTTATCAGGTACATTCTCGTACTTTGTGGGAAGCTAGAGAATACACTGTGGAGGCCAGGGGAGAGAGGGGACATGTTCAGCCAGATGGGATCAGTTGTGGTCAGTGCAGACACTGTGGGCTGAAGGGCCTTTCCCTGTGCTGGACTGTCCCACGTGTGTTGTGTGTTGAAACTCAGACGGACACTCACTGTTACCGGTCGGCAGGCAGGAAGAGAAGAAGCCGGTGTTCACAGTGGAGACGCAGTCAGGTCCACCAGTCCGCTCCCACATCCACATGGCAATGGCAGAGAACAAGGAGCAGCTCGTCTCAGCACCTCTGTGGCCCATTCCATCACCTCTCATTCTTCCAAAGGGCAGCAGGTTCAGACCGACCCTTCAGTTCAGTCGCTGCCGCCCCGCCGGGGGGAGGAAGCCTCACCTCCACCCCGGACCCAGGGCGCTCCCCCTCCCCCCTCCGCGGCCCGTTGCCGAGGCAACGAGTCTCACGCTCCATGTGCTTCTCTGTGACGTCACAAGCAGCGACTCGGCAACGGGACGGGAAGGCAGCGGCCCAGGAGGCGGGGCAGAGTGAGCTGTCAATCAGAGGAGCCGCTGGTAAAGCTGCAAATCGGTCAATGTACTCTTCATGAAAAAGACCCGATCAGCGGGGGAAACCTCAAGTCGACCCCGGGTCCAGGGCCCTACCCGACCCTGGGGACTTTTCCAAGACTGCACTCTGGTTCTTGGACGTGTTTCCGCAAGATGCTGTCCTGTCACGTGACATCGCGGCCGCAGCCCGGGAGGAGGAGCGATGTAGCTGTCAATCAGAGGAGCGGCAGCGGGCCGTCACTGTGCTCAGAGGGATTTTGTTGTCAAACCTGTAACTGGAGGGAAAATGAACCTCTTGTAAACGAAAACAATAAAGATGTGGAAAATGGAAATGAGCGAGGTACAGTATAAAACTAAACAGAAGGGAAAGCTAATGCTGAGATGTTTAGTATGAATCAATTTCAGACATTCCACCCTGCAAAAACTCATTTCAGAGAAATAGCATCACCATTTCAGGATTTCAGGGAGGTAGAACCGGCCCCGCTCCTCCAGCAAGCCCATATACCACCCCCCCCCACCCCCGGTCGACCTCCTAGGGCGCATGTATACGGGACATTTGATTATGAAAGAACACAACAATTTGACAAATATAGTAATTATTTACACACATACACATATATTATATATGTATATATACATACACATATTCCTTGTTGAGTATTTTGTTGGCAATCTCAATGTTAATGCAAATAACTTTTCTATTTCTTTTGCAAACTTTCCTTGTACTGTGATGTGGCTCTGCTGAAAAGAACTGTGAAATACTTGAGCAGCCTTCCCTGCAATTAGCCTCCCTAATATGTTATGGTCCCTAAAAAAAAGCATAAGGTGTATCCTTATTATATTGTCTTATGTAATACTTTGTTTAGTGATTTTGTCTAATCTGTAAACTGGGTATCTGCAGAAAATGTGACATTAAAATATGTACTTATAGATTATCATGGAGTCATTTTTTTATTCTATTACAACTTTAAGCACGTGTACAGGGAGTCTGGCCTCGTCACATAGGACATCAATAGAGTAGCTCTTTAGCAGCTAGCCAGCGAGTTTAGATAACATTAGTTATGCTACAGGAGCAGGGAGGTACTACTGCAGTTGTACAAGGCCTTAGTGAGACCACACCTGGAGTATTGTGTGCAGTTTTGGTCCCCTAATCTGACGAAAGACATTCTTGCCATAGAGGGAGTACAAAGAAGGTTTGCCAGATTGATTCCTGGGATGGCAGGACTTTCATATGATGAAAGACTGGATCGGCTAGGCTTATACCCTCGGGAATTTAGAAGATTGAGGGGGGATCTGATTGAAATGAATAAAATTCTAAAGGGATTGGACAGGCTAGATGCAGGGAGATTGTTCCCGATGTTGGGGAAGTCCAGAATGAGGGGTCACAGTTTGAGGATAAAGGGGAAGCCTTTTAGGACCGAGATGAGGAAAAACTTCTTCACACAGAGAGTGGTGAATCTGTGGAATTCTCTGCTACAGGAAACAGTTGAGGTCAGTTCATTAGCTATATTTAAGAGGGAGTTGGATATGGCCTTTGTGGCTAAAGGGATCAGGGGGTATGGAGAGAAGGCAGGTACAGATTTCTGAGTTGGATGATCAGCCATGATCATACTGAATGGCGGTGCAGGCTTGAAGGGCCGAATGGACTACTCCTGCACCTATTTTCTATGTTTCGAATGAACGAATGACGCCTGTTAAACTCACCTCAACATGCCTTTTACAGTCTTAACCCACCATGGGCAATAGAAAAGTCATTGTTGCAAACAGGGCAGCGAGCAACACTGTTGTTATTTTTGACCTCTATTAGGCAGGAGTACACTTTAATGTAGTCTGCAGTGATGTAAGTTTTATATTTTCTTTTATTGAAACACTTTGCCATGGCGGTGCAGGACACGAAACTGAACTGATGGAGAGACAGAGGTCGACTGTAAAGCCCACCCACAGAGAAATTGGATGTCCAGTCCCTATATACTTCCATCCCCCATCAGGAAGGTCTCAAAGCTCTCCGCTTCTTTTTGGATTCCAGACCTAACCAGTTCCCCTCTACCACCACTCTGCTCCGTCTAGCGGAATTAGTCCTTACTCTCAATAATTTCTCCTTTGGTTCCTCCCACTTCCTCCAAACTAAAGGTGTAGCCATGGGCACCCGTATGGGTCCTAGCTATGCCTGCCTTTTTGTTGGCTTTGTGGAACAATCTATGTTCCAAACCTATTCTGGTATCTGTCCCCCACTTTTCCTTCGCCACATTTATGACTGCATTGGCGCTGCTTCCTGCACGCATACTGAGCTTGTTGACTTCCTCAACTTTGTCTCTATCTCTGGAGACAGCTTATCTACTGATGTCTACTATAAGCCAACTGACTCTCACAGCTATCTGGACTATTCCTCTTCTCACCCTGTCCCTTGCAAAAACGCCATCCCCTTCTCGCAATTCCTCCGTCTCCGCCGCATCTGCTCTCAGGATGAGGCTTTTCATTCTAGGACAAGGGAGATGTTTTCCTTTTTTAAAGAAAGGGGCTTCCCTTCCTCCACCATCAACTCGGCTCTCAAACGCCTCTCCCCCATTTCACGCACATCTGCTCTCACTCCATCCTCCCACCCCCCCCCACTAGGAATAGGGTTCTCCTTGTCCTCACCTACCACCCCACCAACCCGAGTCCAACATATAATTCTCCTTAACTTCCGCCACCTCCGACTGGATTCCACCACTAAGCACATCTTTCCCTCCTCCCCTCCACCAGGGATCGCTTCCTACGTGACTCCGTTGCCCATTCATCCCCCCATCCCTCCCCTCTGAACTCCCTCCTGGCACTTATCCTTGTAAGTAGAACAAGTGCTACACATGCCCTTAAACTTCCTCCCTTACCACCATTCAGGGCCCCAGACAGTCCTTCCAGGTGAGGCGACACTTCACCTGTGAGTCAGCTGGGGTGATGTACTGCGTCCGGTGCTCCCGATGTGGCCTTTTATATATTGGCGAGACCCGACGCAGACTGGGAGATTGTTTCGCTGAACACCTACGCTCTGTCCGCCAGAGAAAGCAGGATCTCCCAGTGGCCACACATTTTAATTCCACGTCTCATTCCCATTCTGACATGTCTATACACGGCCCCCTCTACTGTCAAGATGAAGCCACACTCAGGTTGGAGGAACAACACCTTGTATTCTGTCTGGGTAGCCTCCAACCTGATGGCATGAACATCGACTTCTCTAACTTCCTCTAATGTCCCACCTTCCACGTGTACCCCATCCGTTATTTTTTTATATATACACATTCTTTTTCTCCCTCCGTCCCCCTCACTATCCCCCTTGCCCATCCTCTGGTTTCCGCCCTCCCCCTTTTCTTTCTCCCTGGGCCTCCTGTCCCATGATCCTCTCATATCCCTTCTGCCAATCAACTGTCCAGCTCTTGGCTCCATCCCTCCCCCTCCCGTCTTCTCCTATCATTTCAGATCTCCCCCTCCCCCTTTCAAATCTCTTACTAGCTCTTCTTTCACTTTGTCCTGACAAAGGATCTCGGCCCGAAACATCGACTGTATCTCTTCCTAGAGATGCTGCCTGGCCTGCTGTGTTCACCAGCAACTTTTATGTGTGTTGCTTGAAATTCCAGCATCTGCAGATTTCCTCGTGTTAATGCCACAGAGAAAACTGATAGATCTATTTCGCACAAGGAGAGACCAATCAGAATGCTCGCTCCCACTGTCCCTCTCATTTCCAGGATATTGTATATAATTTGCGGGCATCAGGGAGCCACTATTAATATGCGGGAGACTCCCAGAATTTCCGGCAGAGGTAGGATGCCTGCAACTGATTGCTGAGAATTTTAGCTTCATCGGTAAAGCACCGTGAGTCTAGGAGATGGTGCGAGAGTCAATGGCAGAAAATAAAGAGATAGTAGATTAACAAAGAGATGTCAGGCACCCGTTTGATAATATTTGGTTTCGCACACCACTGCATACTGGGTGCTGTTCTGATGGGCACACTGTAGGACGAACATGATTGCTCTGTAATCTGTGACCTGGTGCTCTCGTCCCCATCCCCCTGCCAATCCCCGGGAGCAGAATGAACCTGCCGGACAGTGTAGAGCAGGTTTACCAATTGTTGTCTGGGATGGAGCTCTTCCGTTGTGAGCCCATAAAATATAGGAGCAGAATTAGTCACTTTGGCCCATTGAATCTGCTCTGCCATTTCATCCATTTCCCTGTCAGTCCCAATCTCCTGATTAGTCCCTGTAATCCATCATGCCCTGAATAATCAAGAAACTAGCAGCCCCTGCCTCAAATATACTCAATGACAGCCTCGACATTAGCCTCTGGCAACAAATTCCACTCTCTGGCAAAGGAAATTCCTCCTCATATCTGTTTAAAGTCCCTCTATTCTGAGGCCATGGCCTCTGATCCTGGACTCCCCCTCCATTGGAAACGTCATCTCCATATCCACTCGACCACGGCCTTTCTACACTTGAGAGGTTTCAATGAGATTCCTTCTCATTCATCTGAATTCTGGTGAGTACAGGCCCAGAACATTCAAATGGTCTTCATATGATAACCCTTTCAATCCCAGAGTCATTCTTGTGAACGTCCTCTGAACCTTCACACCCTTCCTTAGATAAGGGCCTAGAATTGCTCACAATACTCCAAGTGAGTCCTTACCAGAGCCTCAAAGCCTCAACATTACATCCTTGGCTCTTCTATTCTAGTCCTCTCGACACTGTATCCCATCTGCCATTAAATATCCATTCTCCTAATCCATCTAAGCCCTTCTGTAGCCTCTCTGCTTGCTCAGCACTATCTGCCTCTCCATGTATTTTTGTACTGTCCGCAAAGCCATCAATTCCATCATTCTAATTACTGACATACAGCATAAAAAGAAGCGATCCAAAAACTGATCGCTGTAGAACTCTGCAGGCAACCAGAAAAGGCTCATTTTACTCCCACTCTGACTCCTGCAAATCAGCTATTATCTTTCCTGTAATATCATGGGTTCTTAACTTGTTAAGCAGCCTCATGTGCAGCACCTTGTGATATACAAAGGACCAGACAGGGCACTGAGTGTATTACAGATTGGAGTTTCAGTGAGGTGGTCTCTCCTGAGGTACAGGCAGCAGGTAGCTGAGTGACTGTGAGGAGAGGTAACGGGAACAGGCCCTCAGTACAGCAAGCTCCTGTGGCCATTCCCCTCGGCAACACTGAACCTCTTTTTGCTACTGCTGGGGGATGTCCTGTCACTGAGACTGGCTCTGAAGCTTACCGGGTGAGGGCTGTCAGCCAGGGTGATCGTTCTGAGTAAATCGATAGATGAGTTGGTGGGGGTCAGTGAGAGATTCTGGATCCACAAAATGATGGTGTGTTGCCTCCCTGGTGCCAGGGTCAGGGACGTCTCAGAGCAGATACAGAACGGGGGCGGGGGCAGTGTTCATTCAGCCAGAGGTGGTGGTTGATGTCAGTTTCTAATGGACAGGCAGAAAAGGGAAGGGGTGCCACACAGTGAATATAGAGAGTTAGGGAAGAAGTTAAAGAGCGGGACCTGAAGGGTTATAACCTCCAGGTAAATCCCAGTGCCGTGTGGTAGTGGTGTTAGGGACAGAAAGTTAGAGCAGATGAATTTGTGGCTGAGGAGCTGGAGCAGGGGCAGGTTTCAGGATTCTGGATCATTGGAACCTCTTCTGATGACCTGTACAAGAGGGATGGTTTGCACCTTCACTGGAGGGCGGTCAGTATCATGAGGTTCATTGCTGCTCCCTGGGAGGGCTGAAACGAGATTGACAGGGGGATGTGAACCGGAACACCAGTCACTGAATGGAGAGATTGAAGCTGAGTTTGATGTCATGCACAGTAATGTTGTAAGGATGGATTTTGAGGCAAATCCACATCTGACATGGAGTTTTTTTTAAAGACCAGCTGCACAGTGTTTCAGGGCCAGTTTGTTCCAGTGAGAGGGAGGGTCAAGGTCAGCAAGGTACAGGAACCTTGGATGATGAGAGAGGAAATTAATTTAGTCAAGGAGGAGGAAAAAGCATTTGTAAGGTTTAGGAAGCTGAAATCAAACAGGGTGAGGTGTCCAACAAGGTCCCACATGGTAGGCTCAACAAGGAGTTTAGGATGGGTCCACAGTGATGTGGCCTATTGTCTTTCCCATGGAAGGGAGTGGTTAGTGGTGCATGGGTCCTGTTCTGGGTGGAGGTCTGTGATGAGTTGTGATCCAGAGATGTTTGTACTGGGACCTCGGTTACTCGTGATATAAATGATGTGGATAAAAATGTGGTAATCTGGGTTTACAGATGGCACACAGATTTGTGAACACTGTGCATTGCACAGAAGAGTTCCAAACGATACAGCAGGATATTGAACAGTTGCTGATATGGTAGGAACATTAACAGTATTGACAAAGAGAAGGATGATGGAGTCCAAGCATACAGTCTCACTGAAACTGCGAGCACAGGTTGACGGGGAGGTGAAGTCGTGTATGGCATGTTTGTCTTCCTCAGGCAAGGCATTGAGTTCAAGCACCAGGACATGATGTTACAGGTTTCTAAAAGCTGGTGAGGCCACATTGAGAGTACAGTGCTCAGTTCTGGTCACCTCATTATTGGAAGCGTGTGGAGGTTGTGGAGCAGATGCAGAGGTGGTTTACCAGGATGTCTGGTCTGGAGGTGGTGTTCGGTGAGGAGAGGCTGCACATGTTGGAGCTTTTTCCTCTAGTGGCGTCAGCTCAGGAGAGAGTTGACAGAAATTTATAGATGTTTGCAGGTCATTGTTGGTGTAGATAGCTAGCAATACTTTTCACAGGCGTGAATTGCCTTCTACTAGTTGACATGTATTTAAGGTCAGAGGAAGGAAGTGAAGAAAACAGAGTAGTGGAGGTTTTAAATGCACTGCCAGGGGTGGTGGCAGAGGCAGAGAACACAGGAATATTTAAGGAAATCTCAGACAGGCACAGGAATAAGTAGAGAAGGGCCAAAGTTCCACCCCTGTACTGTCCTGTGTTCATGAACAGCAGATGGCCCCGGGCATGGATTCATGCACGAGGCTGGGGTATTATATCGCAAACGATAAATGGTTGTGCGAGGGGCAACAAATGCTACAAATACCTGTCGCATTTCACAGTACAAATGCTACAGGTATGATGGAGTGGAGGGAAGAGAGGAGGAAGAGATGTGCTTGATCAGAGAGAACATCTCAGTGGTACTTGGAGATTGTCCCAATAATATTGAAGTAAGGAAGGGATAGCAAACACCAGAGGGCATATGGACAAAGTCAAGGAAGGGAAGTTTAGGGCAGACATTAGGGGAGGGGTAGTTCTTTTTTTAAAGAGGGTTGTGGGTGCCTGGAATGATTTGCCAGGGACGGTGGTGGAGGCTAAAACATTAGGGGTAATTTAAGAGACTCTTGGACAGGCACATGGATGAAAGAAATACAGAGGGTTACGGAGTAGTGTGTGTTTAGTACTTTTTTTAAAGGAATCTATGGGTCGGCACAACATCGAGGGCTGAAAGGCCTGTACTGTGCTGTGGTGTTCTAGGATGTTTTGATGGGATTGTATTATTGGCCATCAAATATCAGGAGTCAACAAGGTTGTAATAGAGGGACATTTCAACTTCTCTCACGCTGACTGGGACAGCCGTTATGCTAAGGGTTTGGTGGATCAGAATTTATTCAATGTGCCCAGGAGATTCTTCTCAATCAGTATTTCGAAGTTCCTACCACAGACAGGGCAACACTGAACCTCTTTGTGGGAAATCAGACTCGACAAGTGACGGGTCCTTCGGTGCTGGAGACCTCGATCCACCCACCCACCCACGCCCCCCCCCCCCCGCTCCCTGGCACAAACCAAAGTCTGTTCTCAGAGCGACCCACCGCCTGACAGAGGGAGCCTCTCGGGAAATCTGACCAAACTCTCTCGCAAAATATTCATTTATATTTCAGAGACCTGGGTGGACGAGATTTCCAGTAAATACTGTCAGTTCCACACGGTAAATGCACTTTTGTAGATAAATGTAAATATTATTGTTCTGTGAGGCGGTGGAAATTCTCATGAGGCAACGAACAGGCGATTTTCCCGCCTGCTGCACACCGGAACGGTCCCGGGTCAACCTGCAATGTCAAACCCAGACAACGCGGATTTAGGTCATGAAGAGCGGAGTCGTACAATGATCGAATATTAAATTCTCTGTCCGGGGGCTGACTCTGGAAATTAATTTCACGACCCTAGGCCGAGTGAACCCGCTGACTCTCCGCAAGGGGAGAGCTGCATTGCGCCGGCAGAGAGGGGAAATGAGTCAGGACCGAAGCGGACCGATTTCTGTGCAGATAGATATCGGTTTACTTCGCGGAAGAAACGTGACGGACATTGAACTGTCGTGACTGTGACAGATACAGAGTCCAGTTACTCGGAACGGAAATCACCCGCTGCTCAGCCCTTCCACAGACACTGTGAGTGGCTCTGAAAAGAGCCTTTGGGTAAATAGGTTCAGCTTACGTCGCTTCACTTACTGGCACCGCCGGTTTTCTTGGGCAACAGCACGGCCTGGATATTGGGTAACACACCGCCCTGAGCGATAGTCACCCCTCCCAGCAGCTTGTTCAGCTCCTCGTCGTTGCGGACGGCCAGCTGCAGGTGTCGGGGGATGATGCGGGTTTTCTTATTGTCCCGGGCCGCGTTGCCGGCCAATTCGAGGATTTCGGCTGTCAGATACTCGAGCACAGCAGCCAGGTAGACCGGGGCTCCAGCACCCACCCGCTCAGCATAGTTGCCCTTTCTTAGGAGTCTGTGAACCCGGCCGACCGGGAACTGCAGTCCAGCCCGAGACGAGCGAGATTTGGCCTTGGACCGAACTTTGCCAGCGGTGCCTTTTCCACGTCCAGACATTTTCACAGTCACCACAACTGCTCCAAAGAGAATGAAACAATGTTCGCCACGCCCCATCTCGCCCTTTTTATACGTTCTTTGAGAATGCAAACTGATATTTGTGATTGGTGTAAATTTTCTTATTCTCATTGGTGAAGAGAAATGTCCCAATCGAAGAGCTGCCTTAATAACCAATCAGCAGTCCGTAAAGATAGAAGCGCCGAAAGTAACCGTCTCCTTCCCAAAGTACACTGAAATTTCGAAAAAGCCCGCCAAAAAAATAAATCTCTTCTTCAGATTTAATCAGAAATTAAATAATTGCTGATCTGTTTGACGATTGAGTGTTCGTACTTCCCCGTTACTGAAACCGGGCACATTTAATGCAAGTGTAGTTGATATTGAAATGTCTGGGAACTCAATCCTCTAATTTCTTTCAACCCGTAACGGAACCGAGTAAAACTGAATCTCAGCTTCTGCCCGGTGCCGGTCATTGCGTAAACGTTATCAGGTTATGGACAAACGGCTCTTCTCAAACTGTGACCAGCGGCTCGTCTGCAATTTAAAAATGTTCTATGAAACAATCATGAACTCGTTCAGGCCTCGCATTGAAATAATATTCAGAGAAGTTACCCAACTGTAACTAACAAACTCCAGAACCCACAGCTAAAACAGCAAAGGCAGCAATCCTCCGCTCGTCATGGATACCGGTGGGGACGGACTGATGAGGATTTGAAGGTAACAAGTCCGTGTACGTGCAGTGGGAGGAATGTAAAACACCGGGATTATACGGAGATGAACCGGATACTCCAACCCTACCTTAGCTCTTGTAAAAGACACCAGACATAAAATGTGTGCAATTTAATGTCTAAATTTTAGTACAACCCTCTTAGTGAAATTGTGAGTGGCTCTTAAAAGAGACGTTTTGTTTTCGATCATCGCACTGGAGAGCTTTACTTGGAGCTGGTGTACTTGGTCACCGCCTTTGTCCCTTCGGACACGGCGTGCTTGGCCAGCTCCCCGGGCAGCAGCAAGCGCACGGCGGTCTGGATCTCCCGTGAGGTGATAGTTGACCGCTTGTTGTAGTGGGCCAGGCGGGAAGCCTCGCCCCCGATTCTCTCGAAGATATCGTTGACGAACGAGTTCATGATGCTCATGGCCTTGGAGGAGATGCCAGTATCGGGGTGAACCTGCTTCATCACTTTGTAGATGTAGATGGAGTAACTCTCCTTCCTCAGCCTCTTGCGCTTCTTCCCTGCCTTGCCTGCTGGTTTGGACAAAACTTTCTTGGTGCCCTTCTTCGGAGCGGATTTCGCTGGCTCAGGCATTTCTTCCGTCGGTTTCAGACCCTGAAGAAGCAGAACTGACTCGGAGCACGAACTAAATAGGCAGCGCCCGGAACAGTATGCTAATGAGGTTGGGTGATCTCATATTTCCCCACACTCTGTTCCATCTGTCACATTCTCAACCATTCACTCTCCAGTCTACATCCCTCAAACCTTCTCACTACTGACACTGTCCCTCCCGCTCTGCCACAGCAGCAGACATAGTCACTGAGTTATGCAGCACAGAAACGGGCCCTTCAGCCCAACACATCCATGCTGACCAAGTGGCCAAACAAAACCATTGTCAGGTGCCTGCATTTGGCCCATGTCCCTGTGAAACTTCCTTCTCCACAGTCCAAGAGATATTGCAACTGTGCCCAACTATACCACCACTTGGGGTAGTTTGTTCCATGTAAACAGCACATTCTGTGTATAAAACCTGTTCCTCAGGATCCCATTTAAAACTTCCCTCTTTCACTTTATATCTGTAATCTCTCGCTTCCAACTCCATATCCCTGGAGATAACAGATTCACTATTGACCGTATCAATGACTGCCATTATTTTTTCACCTCTCTAATGTCACATACAATCTGGTGAGAAAGGTCCTGGCCTATCCAGCCTCCTGTTAAATCCCTTTTGCACCCTCTCCAGTTTCATGTCACCCTCTGATCCCAGGGCAACTATAACTGTACTCCGTGCTCCGAGAGTAGTTTCCCCGAGGCTGGTAGAGCTGTAATGTGACGTCACAGTCCAGTGCCCGATACTCTGACCGATGAATGCGAGTGTAGCGAACAGCTTCTTCACCGTCCTGCCTACCTGTGTTTACACTCTGAAGGAATTCGATATCTACACCCCGATATCTCTGTTTTACAGCACTCCCAGGGACAGACCATTCCCCACGGCAGTTCTGCCCTGGTTCGTCAATGACAATGGAACATCTCACATTTATCTGTCATTCCTCAAATCACTGACCTCATTGATCACCATCCTGTTGTAATGTTAGTTACATTGTTTCACACTCCACGATATCACCAACTTTACTGACATCGGCAGATTTGCTGAGCCGGACGTTGACATTGTCAGCCGAGTCTTTAGCAACAGCAGACTTGACT
The DNA here is from genome assembly GCF_030028105.1 of Mobula birostris. Classification (NCBI taxonomy): domain Eukaryota; kingdom Metazoa; phylum Chordata; class Chondrichthyes; order Myliobatiformes; family Myliobatidae; genus Mobula; species Mobula birostris. The sequence goes on from NC_092397.1 coordinate 29,609,761, forward strand.
CGAATCCCGGTGCCAGACTATTGATCACAGGTCTCCAGTCTAAATAATGACTTTTTCTCCGACCACCAGGCCGATATTGTACCCAGTGCCCTGGATCACGTGATCTCTCCTTCCAGACACGGTCTCACCAGTCTGAAACTCCCGGGCTTTTCCTTGCAGCGACACACACACAATGCTGGAGGAACTCAGCAGGCCAGGCAGCGAGTAAACAGCCGGCGTTTCAGGCCGAGACCCTCCATCAGCATCTGCACAGTTTCTTGTGTTTAGTTTTCCTTCGATTCTAAATTACTGCATAACATAACCCATCCTCCAGTCCTCTGCCACTACTCCTGCCCGAGAAACGCGCAGAGAGGCAGAGGCGGGGAGAGGAGGAGACAGAGTCAGAGTGACGGACAGAGCCGAGACCGGCCTCTCCTCCTCCAGCTCTGTCTTCACTTTAATACACCCGGCAATTTCCAACGGTTTTTCCGAAACACAGAGCTCCAGAGAGAGAGAGAGAAACACACCACGTCATAGTGAAGGATCTCCAGGAATTTACTGGCGGTCGGACTTCATCGGATCAGAATACAGTGTGATTGGCGCAGGATTAATTTCAAATTGCCCGCCAATTCAGGGCACCCAGCAACGGTGCTTGACTACTTTTAAAATTATTTACCATTAATTGTATCAAGGATTATACAATGTCAGTTTCTTTTAATGAATTTAATATCTAATTAGAGTTAAGATTTGAATTCATAATTCTGGAATCGTTTCTCTAAACGCCTGAACTGATTTCTGTTCGAGACGGATAAGAGGATTAAGATCGATCTTAATGCGTTCAGAGGTTCTGAAGTAATCACCGACTGGAAAGGCAGATTCGCAGGAATATTTCAAGCGGAACCGATTAATCTGTTTCAAATGTAACACAGCTGAATATATCGATAAAAATAATTAAAATGTTGTGGATACGGCTCCGTCTGTGAGGCGGTGGGTGGCTCTTAGAAGAGCCTTTGTTTTGTGCTCGGGAGGAGGTGGGAGTTTTTCAGCCGCCGAAGCCATAGAGAGTGCGGCCCTGGCGTTTCAGAGCGTACACCACATCCATGGCAGTGACGGTCTTGCGCTTGGCGTGTTCAGTGTAGGTGACCGCATCCCGGATCACATTCTCCAGGAAAACCTTCAGCACCCCACGGGTCTCCTCGTAGATCAGACCCGAGATCCGCTTGACGCCGCCACGGCGAGCCAGACGGCGGATGGCCGGTTTGGTGATGCCCTGGATGTTATCACGGAGCACTTTACGGTGCCGCTTGGCTCCGCCTTTGCCCAGTCCTTTGCCTCCTTTCCCTCTGCCAGACATGATGCTGCTTCACTCAGGTCGCTGCTCACTGACAAACTGCCTGCTGCTGTCTCCTTTTATACACAGCGCCCCGACCTGCCCGAGAAACGCGCAGAGAGACAGAGGCGGGGAGGGGAGGAGACAGAGTCAGAGTGACGGACAGAGCCGAGAGCGGCCTCTCATCGTCCAGCTCCGCCTTCACTTTACCACAACCGCCAATTTCCAACGATTCATCCGACACAAAGCGCTCCAGCGAAAAACAAAACGCCCTCACACATCACATACATACTGGAGGATTTCTGGGAATTTGCCGATTCTCCTGCTTTAAATTATAGAAAGTGCTTTTCCATTCCGCAAATCCCCGAGGACCTCGGTCTGTCCCTCCCCGGCCCCATGACCAGTGCGAGCGCCCTCACACACAGCAGTTGGTGGGCGAGGGTGCAGTTACTTCCAGTGATGAGAGGGTTAATTCATTAGAACAATTGTTCCTCTGGATCGCCAGGGAAATGAAAGACCGGTCACATACAGGAACAGGATACATAACCAGATAAAAAACTGCGCTTCTCTAAGGGTCAGAGCCGTCTCCATTTCCTGAGGAGACTGAGGTCCTTTAACATCTGTCGGACGATGCTGAGGATGTTCTACGAGTCTGTGGTGGCCAGTGCTATCATGTTTGCTGTTGTGTGCTGGGGCAGCAGGCTGAGGGTAGCAGACACCAACAGAATCAACAAACTCATTCGTAAGGCCAGTGATGTTGTGGGGATGGAACTGGACTCTCTCACGGTGGTGTCTGAAAAGAGGATGCTGTCTAAGTTGCATGCCATCTCGGTCAATGTCTCCCATCCACTACATAATGTACTGGGTGGGCACAGGAGTACATTCAGCCAGAGACTCATTCCACCGAGATGCAGTACTGAGCGTCATAGGAAGTCATTCCTGCTTGTGGCCATCAAACTTTACAACTCCTCCCTTGGAGGGTCAGACACCCTGAGCTGATAGGCTGGTCCTGGACTTATTTCATAATTTACTGGCATAATTTACATATTACTATTTAAATTATTAATGGTTCTAATACTATTATTTATGGTGCAACTGTAACGAAAACCAATTTCTCCCGGGATCAATAAAGTATGACAATGACTATGGCTTCTGGGATCTTCTAAAGCCCAGGTAAAGTGGTGGCTGAGGAGCGGTTGCGAGGTGGGTGGGTCTTCAGGTACAAGGATCATTGGGTTTCAAGGGAAACGAGAGATGGGTCCAAGGAGGAGGGGAGCCAATATGTTTCCGGGGAGCCGCCTTCATGCTACACGGAAGGGTTTAAACGAGCAGGGATGAGGTCCTGCACAGTGATTTTCGGGAACAAGGTTAACAAAAATCAGGACTTCCAGGATTGTATTACGATTCAAAGCATGTGGCTGTGGGGTGGGAAATCGATATTTCATGCAGTTTAATATGTTGCTGAGGAACTGATGCGGGAGGGAGGTCTTCATGGATCAATGGGTTCTCTTCCAGGCAGGTGGGAGACCAGGACAGTCGAGACCATTTGCATCTGAACCGGACGGTAACCAACATTTTCGCCAGGAGGTTTGATGGTGTCACTTGGCAGAGTTTGAACTAGAGTAGCAAGTGGGAGAATGTATGTATGACAAGACAGTCTGAAAAGAACGAGAGCCAATGTCAGGCTAATAAACATGGTGGGACTGATCGGCTGAAATGAGTTTATTTCAACATTAGGAGTGTTATGTTGTCAGACGGACAGGGCTGGCAGCTCAACATTCTTGGGTTTGATTGTTTTACATGTGACTGGGGATGGGTGGTGCGGTTAAAAGATGCAGAGGTTACCCCACTGGGAATGTCACAGCAAACTGGAAGGCTCATTTACAGAGGCGATCTGCAGTTACACTGATGGGATTATTGTATTGGCCCCCAATAACCACCGGGAGGTGGAGGATCGGATATGTTGATGCTTATGGAGAGGTGCAGAACAACAGGGTTGTCATAGTGAGGGACTTCATCTTCCCTAGAATTGACTGGATCTTGCTTAATACTTAGATGCGCAAGATTTGTTCAGTGAATTAGAGGAGTGTTTGGAACATTATGTACAGGGCCCAACCAGAGTTGAGAACATACAGGAATTAGTTTTGAGAAACGAGCCAGGCCAGCTAACAGCCGAGAGTCAGTGAACGTTTTGGGAACAGTGATCACTACTTTTTTTTTTTAAAACTTATGAGTAGAATAAAATTAGATCTTGTATGAAAGTACTAATTTGCAGGAGGACAAGTCAGGACGGAGGAAGACAGGAGCCAAGGGGCATTGATCGGGAGCAGCCACTGTCAGACAAGTCCACATCTGACATGTGGGAGTTGTTTAAAGAGCAGCAACTCTGAGTTCAGGATCAGCATGTTCGGTGAGGAGTGAGGAGGGGGAAGGGAACTTCGGATGAGCACAGAGATCCTAAATTTAGACAGAAGGATATGTAAGGTTTGTGAAGCTAAAGTCAGACTGGGTACCTTTGGAATATAACGATAGCAGGGAAATGCTAAAGCAGATGATAGGAAAGGCCAAATCGGGGCCACAACCGGTCCTTGTGAAGTGGGACGAAAGATAATCCCAAGGCCTTGTGACTTGTATTAATAAAACGAGGATAACCAGAGAATGGAAAGGTCAACTCAAGATTAAAGGAGGAATGATGTGGTTGAAGTCAGACCAAGTGGCTGAGGTACTAAATGGGTACGTTGTGTTAGTATTTATGAGAAGGAATTGAATGGCAATGAAAACAGAGTGAGACATGCTAATGTGCAGAGACATGTTGAGATTAAGGAGGAGGTTGTGCTGGGATGTCTGAAAATCAATAAGATGGATAACACCCCAGGCCTGAAGGCATATATCCTACAATAGTAAAGGAAGCAGGCGAGCAGATTGCTGGGGATTTGACAAGGATCTATGTGTCCTCGATCACAACATGTGAGGTCCCACAGGACTGGAGTGTTGCAAATGTTGCAGTTTTGATTAAGAAGGGAAATAACAAGAATCCAGGAACCTATAGGCAAGGCAGCCTCATTTCAGTGGTAGAGAAGCTACTGGGGAGGATATTGAGGTACAGGATTTATGCACATTTGGAAAGGCATGGCCTGTTAAGGGACAATCAGCATGATTTTCTGTGGGCAGATCACACATGATAAAATTGATTGAGGTTTTTGAGGAGATAATACAGACTAAGGTATAGGAGCAGAATCAGACCATTTGGCCCATCAAGTCTGCTCCGACATTTCATTGTGGCTGATCCATTTTTCCTCTCAGCCCCAGTCTCCTGCCTTTCCCCTGTATCCCTTCATACTCTGACCAATCAAGAATCTATCAACCTCCGCCTTAAATATACATAAAGTCCTGGCTTAACAGCTTCCTTTGGCAATGAATTCTACAGATTCACCACTCTCTGGCTAAAGAAATTCCCCATCTCCACATTCTACAAGGACGATCCTCTATTCTGAGGCTATGTCCTCTGATATTATACAGTCCCATCTTCTGCACATCCACTTTATCACTGCCTTTGACCATTTGATAGGTTTCAAATGGGCCACCCCTCATTGTTCAGAAATTCCAGAGAAAACAGGCCCAGAGCCATCAAACGCTCTTCATATGACAAGCTGTTTCATCCAGGAATCAAACTGGAGAACGTCCTTTGAAACCCACCCAATTTCAGCTCATCCTTCCTAAGGTAAAGGGCCCAAAACTGCTCACAATACACCAATGAGGCCTCCCCAGGTTTATAAAGTCTGATCATTATCATGATTGGTGCAGATATTGTGGGTCGAAGGGCAGGTTGCATCTGTCCCATATTGTGTACTGTCGAATATGTTTGATCTAAAAGCTATTGCAGGGACATGGTTACAGAGAGTGGAACTGGGAATTCGACCTTCCACTGTATTCAATGTTCCACACAGAATCGGCAAAATGGAAAGGAGCAGGGTGGATTTGTTCATAACGTGCTGGTGAAGGAGTGGATACAGTGCCTATAAAAAATGTTCAATCTCCTTAGAAGTTTTTATGTTTTATTGTTTTGCAATGGATTTAATTTTGCTTTTTTGACACTGATCAACAGAAAAGACTCCACGGTGTCAAAGTGAAAACTGATCTCCACAAAGTGATCTAAATTAATTGTAAATATAAAACAAAAAATAATTCATTGCATTAGTATTCATCTCCTTCAAATCAGTAATTAGTTGATGCACCTTTAACAGTATTTACAGTTGAGTGTGTGGATAGGTGTCTATCAGCTTTGCACATCTGAACACTGCAATTTTCCCCATTCTTCTTTACAAAACTGCTGAAGCTCTGTCAGAATGCATGGGTTGGTGAGTGAACAGATCTTTTCAAGTCCAGCCACAAATTCTCAATTGGATTGAGGTCAGGACTCTCACAAAGCCACTCCAGGACATTAACTTTGTTGTTTTAAGGCATTCCTGTGCAGCTTTGGTTTTATGTTTGCGGTCATTGTCTTGCTGGAAAATTAATTTTCTCCTCTAAGTCGCAGTTCTCTTGAAGACTGAATTAGGTTTTCCTCCAGGATTTCCCTGTATTTTGCTGCATTCATTTTACCCTCTACCTTTATGTGCCTTTCAGGGCCTGCTGCAGTGAAGCATACCCACAGGATGATGCAGCCTCCACCACACTTCACGGTAGGGATGGTGTGTTTTTGATGTTGTGCGGTGTTTGGCTTACTCCAAACTTAGTGTTTGTGATGGTCAAAAAGTTCAATTTTGTTTTTGTCAGACCACAGAATCTTCTTCCAACTGACTTCAGAGTCCCCCACAATTCTGGCAAACTTCAGGCAAGATTTCATGAAAGCATTTTTCAACACTGGCTTTTTCTCTGCCACTCTCCCATAAAGCTGCGACTGGTGAAACACCCGGGCAACAGTTGATGTTTGCACAATCTCTCCCACCACTGAAGCTTGTAACTCCTCTAGAGTTATCATAGGTCTCTTGGTGGCCTCCCCCACTGGCCCCTTCTTGCATGGTCACTCAGTTTCTGAGGATAGCCTGCTCTTGGCAGATCTACAGCTGTGCCATATTCTTCACACTTCTGGATGAGTGACTCTACTATACTCCAACGGCATTCAGTGACTTGGAAATATTCCTGTATCCATCTCCTGGCTTGTGTTGTCAATTACCTGTTTGCAGAGCAGCTCGGAGTGTTGATTTGTCTTCACGGTGTAGTTTCTCCCAGGATACTGACTCACCAGCAATTCGACCTTCCACTTACAGGTGTACTATTACTACAATCAATTGAAACACCTTGACTGCACACGGTCATCTCCAATTAACTGATTATGTAACATCGAAAACTAATTGGTTGCACCACTGATGATTTGGTGTGTCATATTAATGGGGATGAATACTTAAATAGACAATTATTTTGTGTTTTAGATTTGTAATTAATTGAGAGCATTTTGTAGAGATTTGTTTTCACTCTGACACAAGAGTCTTTTTCTATTGTTTAGTTTCAAAACAGCCAAATTCAATCCACTGAGATTCAATGTTGTAAAACTATAAAACATGAAAACTTCCAAGGGGTGTGAATACTTTTCATAGGCACTTTACATGTAGGGACAGTGATGGTGAAAGGGGGAGGGAAAGAAGACATGGGGAGGAGTGGCCTCAAGATCCTGAGGTCTGGTCAAAGGCATTCAAGGAAATATTAAATCAAAGAACATACAAAGAGGCAAGGGCTGGTGGTAGACAAGAGAATCAGGAATTTTCTAGGAAGCAGTGATGAGATAAAAGCTAAAAGTAACAAGGAACACGCAGAGATGTTAACTCAATAATTTGCATTAGTGTTCACAGTGGGGCACAGCAAACATCCCACAGATATCTAACGGTGATATTTCAACATTGTGCCATAATGTGTAACGATCGCCATCACAAGGGAGAAACTAATGGGACTAAAAGCAAACTTTACCAGGTCCCAACGACCTGCACTGGAGGCTTTCACAGGAAGTCCAGAGAGAAAGTAGAGACATTGAAGTTTGTCAAAACTCACTGTGTTACAGAAAGGTTCCAGTGGAGTTGAAAACCATTGTTGAAGAAGGGTGGCAGATGAAAAGCAGGCAACTGTGGTCTTGTTAACTTCACTTCAGCTACTGGAGTCTATAATCTATGAAGAAATAACAAGTCGTTTGGAAAAGTTTAATGTCATTGAACTAACTCAACAGGGTCTACAGTCAGATTGACACAGATTCCACAACGACCAAAGTTCCCAACTGAGCTTGTGTCTGTAACCCACTCAACACCACATTATGAACAAGGTTATCCTCCTCCTTGTCCCATTCCTCTGCATTTGGCCCAGATACTTCAAAATCTTTCCTTCCCATCTACCTGTCCAAGTACCTTTTTAATGTACCTGACTCAACCACTCCCCATAGCAGCTCATTCCATTTACTGACCAGCCTCCATATCCCTCATGATTTTATACACCTCTGCAATATCAGCACTCATTCTCCAACATTCCAGGGAAAATTGTCCAAAACACCTTTCCACAAATCCTTTGAGATCCAGTAACATCCCCGCAAATCTCCCCTGCACTCTTTCCAGCTTAATCATGTCTGTCATACAGCAGGGTCACTAAAACTAAACACTATTTGCGAAATGTAGCCAAACCAACGTGTTGTACGACTGCAACATCTCATCCCAGCTTTTGTGTTCCGTGACCTGACTGAAGGCCAGTGTTCCAAAAGCCTCTTCCACACCCTGTCCATCTGGAACCTGCTCTTGGACCCTGTAACCTGGGATGTTGAATGTTCAGTCATGTTTGACAAACATACCAGAGACTTGAGACTTTACAGGGGAAGTTGGAGAAGTGGTGTTTTTGGATTTTCAGGAGCCATTTGCCAAGGTGCCACATGGCAGGCTGGTGCACAAGACCAGAGCTCAGTACTGGGAAGGAAGTGTGTTAATACTGACTGAAGACAGTTATCATACTGAGACAGAATAATGGGTCTGTTTCGGACTGGGATGATACAAGTACTGCAGTAACGCAGCGACCAGTTCTGGATCGTCTGAGGCTTGGATGGGGCATAATTTGTGTTCAGGAAGGTTTCCTGAAACAATATGTCGTCCACCAGGGAGGGGGACATTCTTGACTTCACCTTGGGAAATATGGGACTCAGCGGAGTGGTGGCAGGAACAACCAGTGTTCAAAGAGGAATTAGACAAGTCGTTCAGGGGAAATGACCTGCAGAGCTGTGGGGACAGAGTGGGGAATGGGACTGTGGAAAAGTTGTGGCAGGAGTTGGTATTAACTTGATGAGTCAAATAGTCTCGACAATCACAGAATGATTCTCTGCCCAATAATAGTCTGAAAAAATCATTCTGGTCGCCAGTGAATCTTCCAAGCTCCAGGATGGACAAGATCAATTGTGTAATAAGGACACACTTCTGTCAAAACACTGACACTGTATACCAAGCACACTGAGCTGCCAGAGCACAGCACCGGCCAGTGAGGACACAGACCAGTACAACACCTGGCTCTCTACTACAAACTTCAAAGCTGAAAGTAAATGTATTATCAAAATACATTTCTGTCACCATATACAACCCTGAGGTTAGTTTTCTTGTGGGCATACTGCTGGTTTGTTAGAGCGGTTGGGGAGGGTTAAACTAATTTGGCAGGGGCGTGGGAACAGGCGTGAAAGGACTCAGGGTAGGACAGATGGTAAAAAAACAAAGATCGCATGCAGTCACACTGTCAGGAAGGGCAGGCAGATGACAGGACATAACTGCAGCCAGCAGGGTGAGTATCAGTGCATGAGGGATGCAGAATGAAGAAGGGTAGCAAATGCTGTACTCAAACTGTTATATCTCAGTTCACAGAGTTTCATAAATAAGATGCATAATCTTATTGCCCTATTACTGATGGTCATGTATAATGTTGTGACCATCACTGAATCACGGCTGAAGAATGTTTGTAGTTGGGAGCTAAGTGCCCAAGGTTACACGTATCAGAGGGATAGGAAGGTGGGCAATGGGGATGGCATGGCTCTGCTGGTGAAGAATGGTAACAAATCAGTAGAAAGATGTGACAAAGGATTGGAAGATGTTGAATCCTTGTGAGCTGAGTTTAAAAACTGCAAGTGTAAAAAGGACGTTGATGGCAGTTGTATACAGGCCTCCGAACAGTTTCTGGGATGTGGACCACAGGTTACAACAGGAAATAGAAAAGGCAGGTCAAAAGGGCAATGTTGTGGGAGATTTCATCGCAGTCATGGGAGATTTTAACATGCAGGTCGATTGGGAAAATCAGGTTGGAAATAGATCTCAAGAGAGTGAGTTTGGTGAATGCTGAACAGATGGCTTTTTGGAGCAGTTTGTCATTGAGCCTGCGAGGGGATCAGCTATACTGGATTATGTGTTATTGAATAAACTGGAGGTGATTTGGGAGCTTAAGGTAAAAGAACCCTTAGGAGGCAGTGGTCTCAGTATCACTGAGTTCAACTTGAAATTGGACAGGGAGAATGTACAGTCTGACACAGCAGTGTTTCAGTGGAGTTAAGGTAGTTACAGTGGTTTGAGAGAGGAGTTGGCTAAAGTAAATTGGAAGGAAATGCTGGCAGGGATGGCAGCAGAGCAGCAATGGTGTGAGTTTCTGGGGAAAATGAGGAAGGTGTAGGATAAATGTATTCCAGAAACAAACAAATACTCAAATGCCAAATAGTACAACCGTGACTGACAAGGAAGTCAATGCTAATGTAAAACCAAAAGGGAGGACATACAACAAGCAAAAATTATTCAGAATACAGAGGATTGTGAAGCTTTAACAGCTGACAGAGAGCAACCTAAAGAGGGAAGAGATGAAACATGCAAGCAAGCTGGCAAACATGATCAAAATGGATAGTTTTAGCTTTTTCAAGTACGTAAAAATAAAAGAGAGATGAGACTGGGTAAAGGACTGCTAGAAAATGAGGCCAGAGGAATAATAACGCTGGGGGTTGGGGGGGATACAAGGAAATGGCAGATGAACTAAATGAGTATTTTGTATCAGTGGAAGATACTAGCAGTGTGCCAGATGCTGAAGGGTGTGAGGGAAGAGAAGAGAGTGCAGTTATTATTACAAGGGAAAAGGTGCTCAAAAAGCTGAAAGACCTGAGGGTTCATAAGTCACCCGGACCAGATGAACTGTACCCCAGGGTTCTGAAAGAGGTAACGCTCCTGACTGACCGTGTGAAGGAAATGGAGCTGGAGATGGACAGACCCAGAGTTTCCAGGATGCTGAGACCAGAGATTCAGTGGGTTGGTCAAACCTGAGGTCAGGCTGCAAATAGTTTGGTCACGACCACGACTGGAAAGGGGAAGAGACAGACAGTGCAATGTCTCCCTGTGGCTGTGACCCTCAGAAACAAGTACACTCATTTGGATACCCCTGGGAGGATGACGAACCAGAGCACAGCAGCCCGTCAGGTCGGTGGTACTGACACCCCAGTCCGATGCTCCGCGGGAGGAAAGGTCAATCACAGCAGTGATGACAGCAGACTCACAGTACAGGGGATGTGCAGCAGATTCTGTGGCCGCAACAGAGATAACACGGTGGTGTGTCCCCTCCTGGGTACCAGGGTGAGGCACGTCTCAGATGTGCAGAATTTCCTAAAGATAAACTTGCTGGTTGAGTCGGTGGCAAGGAAGAGCCAAATGCCATGTTAGCATTCATTTAGACAGGAGTACAATACAAAAGCAAGGATGTAATGCTGAAGATTGATAAGGCATTGGTCCGCTCACACTTGGAGTATTGTCAACTGTTTTGGGCCCCTTATCTAAAAAAGTACGAGCTCGCATAGGAGAGGGTCCAGAGGAGGTTCACAAGAATGATCCTGGCAATAAAAGGGTTAATGCACAAGGATTCTTTGATGGCTCTGGGCCTGTACTCAACGGACTTTAGAAGAATTAGGGAATCTTGTTGAAACCGATCAAATATCGAAAGGCCTGGGATGGAGTGGGCAGTCTAGGACCACAGGACACAGCATCAGAATACTAGGACACCCTGTTAGAACAAAGATGAGGAGTAATTTCCTCAGTAAAGGTAGTGAATCTGTGAAGCCTATGTCAGGACGTTGTTCATTGACTAGAGCTCAGTGTTTAACACCATCATTCCCACAGTCCTGATTACTAAGCTACAGAACCTGGTCCCTCTGCAGTTGGATCCTTGACTTCCTAACCGGGAGACCACAATCTGTGCAGACTGGTGATAATCAGAATGTGTGGATTAATGGAGTCGGGCTAACCCCTATTGACATCAATGGATCCGGGGTTAAGAGGGTAAACAGCTTTAAGTTCCTCGGCATCAATATTACTGAGCTCACATGGTCTATACATACAGGCTGAGTGGTGAAAAAGGCACAACAGCGTCACTTTCACCTCAGACAGTTGAGGAAGTTTGCTATGGGCCCCCAAATCCTAAGGACTTTCTACAGGGTCACAATTGAGAGCATCCTGACTGGCTGCATCACTGCCTGATATGGGAACTGTACCTCCCTTAATCGCAGGACTCTGCAGAGAGTGGTGTGGACAGGCCAGCACATCTGTAGTTGTGAACTTCCCATGATTCAAGACATTTACAAAGACAGGTGTGAGAAAAGAGCCTGAAGGATCACTGGGGACCTGAGTCACCCCAACCACAATCTATTCCAGCTGCAACCATCCAGGAAATGGTACCGCAGCATAAAAGCCAGAACCAACAGGCTCCGGGACAGCTTCTTCCACCGGCCATTAGACTGATTAACTCACACTGATTTGAGGGCATTTCTATGTTACATTGACTGTTCTATTTATTATCAATGATTATAAATCACTATGATTGCACATTTAGACGGAGACATAACGTAAAGATTTTTACTGCTCATGTACGTGAAGGATGTAAGAAATAAAGTCAATTCAAGTTCAAATTAATATCTTCTCTTCGCTGATGATCAACACTGGCCCTGGTGCACCTCAGGGATGTGTGCTTAGCCGACTGCTCTACTCCCTCTATAACCATGACCGTGTGACTAAGTATAGCTCAAAAGCCAACTACAAATCTGCTGTTGGTAGAATTTCAGATGGAGAGGAGAGAGCATACAGGAGTAAGATTTACCAGCTAGTTGAGTGGTGTCACAGCAACAACCTTGTGTTTAATGTCAGTAAAACAAAAGAGCTGATTGAAGGAAGGGTACGATGAGGGAACACGAACCAATTCTCAGAGAAGGATCAGAAGTGGAGAGAGTGAACAATTTCAAATTCCTGGGTGTCAACATCTCTGAGGAACTAACCTGGTCCCAACATATTGATGCAGCTACAGTATAAAAAAGGCAAGACAGTGGATATATTTTATCAGGACTTTGAAGATATTTGGTCTGTCACTTTAAACACTCAAAAACTGCTATAGATGTATTCTATATACTGTATATTATTTAAACTATATTATTTGTTTTTGCACTGTTTTTAATCTACATGATATATATATCCCTATACACACATACTGATTTATTCATTCTTTCTATATTATCATGTACTGCATTAAACTGCTGCTGCTAAATTAACAAATTTCATGACACCTGCCGGTGGTAATGAACTTAATTCTGGTTCTGACTCTGAATTCATCCCCACAGACGGCTGTGGCCAATTCATTGGGGATATTGCATCATCACTGCCTGGTTCAGAAATTGCACTGTCTCGGATCGCAAGACCCTGCAGCGGATAGTGAGGACAGCTGAGATCATCATCGGGGTCTCTCCTCCCACCATTACAGACATTTACACCACACGCTGCACCCGTAAAGCCAACAGCATTGTGAAGGACCCCAGACACCCCTCATACAAACTCTTCTCCCTCCTGCCATCTGGCAAAAGGTACCGATGCATTCGGGCTCTCACGACCAGACTGGGTAACAGTTTCTTCCCCCAAGCCATCCGACTCCTTAATACCCAGAGTCTAGACTGACAGCTACATCATTATTATATTGTAATTTGTCCTGTACTGTGGCTATTGTTTTGTTTATTATTTATTGTACTGCCCTGCACTGTTTTGTGCACTTTGTGTAGGTCTGTAGTCCAGTGTAGTTTCTGCGTCGCCTTTTCTTATCTCACTTAGTCTAGTGTAGTTTTGTGTTGTTTCATGTAGCACCATGGTCCTGGAGGAATGTTGTTTTGTTTTTACTGCGTACTGCACCAGCAGTTTATTGTCGAAATGACAATAAAAAGTGACTTGACTGTATTTAATGTGGAGGTTCTTGATTCTTGGTGGGGGTAGGAAGAGGATTTGAGAGGGTTAAGAGATCTGTCATGATCGTTGATCCCTGGCAGAATGGTGCAGCAAACTGCATGGGGCCAAATGGCCTAATTCTTCTCCTGTACTTCATGGTCTGATCGTCTCGCAGCAGTCGCAGGACATTTCAAATGGAAGGCTGAGCAGCCAGACATGGTGGTGGACGGTGCATGTTAGTAATAGCAATGTAGGGAGGAGGCGGGATGTGCCCTGTGCAGTAAATATAGAGAAAGAAGAGAGAAACTAAAATTACTAAGCTTCATATTACCGCCAGTGACACTTGTTAGTGCAGAGAGATATAGGAAGATACCACTGATGAATGTGTGGCTGAGAATCTGGTGCAGGGGACAGTTTCATGGATTAATGGAATCATCTGGAGATGGGTAGGCAGAAACTGTTCACTCCCCAGGGTCTTCTAGGGAAGGAACAGTTTTCTCACTCCGAAAACTGAAGGGAGTAGTTTTGGCGTGAGAGATTGGAGGTTTAAAGGGGATCTGAAAGGTGAGTTGATGGAGGTGGATAAAATTATGTGAGGCATATAAAGGTTAGAGAGACAGAGACTGTTTTCCGACTAAAACTGAAGGGAATGGATTTAAGGTGAGAGGGAGGAGGTTTTAAGGTGATCTGAGGGTAAATATTTCGCATGGAGAATTGAATTGACCTTATTTCTTACATCCTTCACATGTATCAGGAGTAAAAATCTTTACATCATGTCTCCGTCTAACTATGCAATCACAGTAATTTATTATAAATGGAACAGTCAATGTAACAGAGAATAGCTGGTATCCCAAATGAGCCGCCAGAGGAAGTAGTGGAGGCAGAAACACACAAAGTCTCTGTTCATGAACACTTCTCAGGAACCTGTCATTCACTGTGTACATCCTGCCCTGGTTAAACTTCCCAGTGCTGGGTCCATTGTTGTTTTCCATCTGTATTAATGATCTGGATGAGAATGTATTAAACTGGATCAGCAAATTTACAGATGACACCAAGATTAAGGGTGCAGAGGACAGCGAGGAAGGATTGCTAATCTTGACATGGGACGTGGACCAGCTGGAAAAATGGCAGATGGAATTTAATACACACAAGTATGCGGTGTGTGCAACTAAGTTGAATGGGAGAAATGTGTGGTTTAAAGAGGATCTGAGGAAAACTGCCCTCGCTCCCCAGGAGGTTACAATCTGGAACACTCTGCCTGAGGAGGTGGTGCAGGCTGGTATTTAAGGACCATCTGGATGAGCATTTGAATCACCAAGGCAGGGTAGGAGACAGACCAAGTGCTGAGTTAGCAAAGACAGATTCTCGATGGCCACTATGGACATGCAGAAACCACTGACTGTGAAAATGCAGTGGGAACCTGAAACACAGAACTTCAGGATGGACTCAGCTAAAACATTCAGAACCCAGTACGATGGATTTTTGTTGTACAAAGGTATTAATGGTCAAGTACTGAACAAACCCCCTTAAAAGGCTACCAAAATGCTCCCATTTCCTGGGCACTAGTTACAATACTTTGAAATAGGAATTTGGTGAAGTACTCTGGGTGATATTAGGACAGATGGCTGACAGCTTGCTCACGGTGGGAGGGTGCAAATGTCTTCTCAGAGGATAAGGGGTTCAGTGGAACAAGCTCACAGCTGAGAATGAAGGTGACAAACCCCACTGCATTGGAGGACTGCTGTGGTCAGGGTTGTACAGGATAGAAACAGACCCTCCAGCCCATCACATTTATGCCTCCATCATGCACAGCTATAATAATCCCACTTTCCTGCATTAGTTTCATATCCCTCTGGGCCTTGCTCACTGAAGCCCCTGTGCATGTGCCTCTAATATTGTTACACAGTTCCCTGTATGTGGCATCACAGGTAGACAGGGTTGTGTGTTCTACTTGCCTTGTCAGCCAAAGAACTGCCTCTCATTAGAGCAGGACAAAACTGTTTAAAGACAGATTCAAAGGGGATCTGAGGGGTAAATATTTCACACAGAGAATAGCTGGCATCCGGAATTAACTCCCAAAATAGAGTCACTGGTTTATACAGAAATGAAACAGTCCCTTCGGTACAACTCATCCCCGCCGACCAAGATGTCGACCTGAACTCGGCCCATCTGCCTGCATTCGGCCCGTATCCCTCTCAACCTTTCCCATCCATGTGACTGTGCAAATATGTTTTAAATATTGTACCTGAGGCAGAGAGCCGGTGCAGTGAGGCGCTGACAGACACTCACTGTTCCGCGGGCAGGAAGAGGATCCCACAGCGGAGCCGAAACGATCGAGCCCACGTCGCCATAGTCCTGACGCCACCAGCCGGGATTTACCGTTCCCCAGGAAACGACGGAGGTGGGACATCTGTGACGTCACTCCGTCACTGATTGGTTGTCTCGACGTGTCACGTGACGGTGAGTGCGCTGCCCGGGAGGCGGGGCAGAGGGAGCTGTCAATCAGTGGAGCCGCTGAAAAACTTGCCACCATTGTAAACAGAGTGGGTGCAGACGGAGATTTCCGGGATCGGTGACTCCCTCCCCACCCACGGGAATTGAGTGTGTTAGAGACAGTAATATTCATATTTTAATATGACTCTGCGGCATTATACATATTTAATGTTTGTATTTTGCATATTTTTGTTGGATAATCTTTTATAATTTGGGGTAAAACCCTTGTAACTAGATCACTGAAAAATTCATGAAGAAAGAGCGTCACGGAAAAATATTGTCAAAGCCAAAATTTTAACCGAAAGTAAGTTGTCCTCATGGTACGAAAATATCACCATCTAGTTCAAAGTAAAATCTATTCTCACAGTAGATTCATGTCACCACATACAACCCTGAGATTCTTTTCTGCGGCAATTCTTAGCAAATCAATATAACTTACTGTGAACTGTAAATATGAGGAATTATAAACTGTAAACAAACAGTGAAAATTCAGGAAAAAAAGCAATAAATAATGAGCATGAAATAACCATGTAACAGAGTCCTGAAAAGAGTCCTGACGTGAGTGTATCTATCCCCTTTTGTTCAAGTCCCTGATGGTTGAGGGGTAGTAACTGTTCTTGAACCTGGTGGAGCGTGTACTGAGGCACCTGTACCTTCTGCCTGATGGCAGCAGTGAGAAAAGAGCATTGCCTGGGTGGTGAGGATCTTTGATGATGGATGTTGCTTCCCTATGGCTATGTTTCATGTAGATGTGCTCAGTGGTTATGAATGTTTTACCCGTGATGTAGCTGGGCTGAATCCACTAGCTTTGTAGGAATTTCCACTCAAAGACATTGGTGTTCCTATACCAGTTCATAATGCTGCCAGTCAGCACACCTACCATCAGACATTTATAGAAGTTTGACAAAGTTTTCAATGGCATGCTGAATCTCTGAGATTCCTGAGGAAGTAGAAAAGCTGTCATGCCTTGTTCACAGTAATACTTATATGATGGGTCCAGGACCGGTCCTCTGAGAGAGTGACACACAGGAATTTAAAGTTACTGACTCTCTCCATTTCTGATCGTACTTTGATTACTGGCTCATGTACCTCCAGATCCCTGCTGAAGTCAACAATCTGTCCCTTGGTCTCACTGACATTGATTGAGAGGTTGTTGTTATTATGCCACTCAACCAAGTTTTCTGTCACCCTACTGCATGCCAATTCATCGCCACCTTTGATACAGCCCACAACAGTGGTGTCATCAGCAAACTTGTATACGGTGTTGGAGCTGTACTCAGCCACACAGTCATAGGTGTAAAGCGAGTAGAGCTGGGGACTAAGCACACTTCCCTATGGTGCTCCTGTGCTGATAGAGATTGTGGAGGAGACGTTTTTGCCAATCTGAACTGGCTGGGGTCTGCACCTGAGGAAATCCAGGATCCAATTTCACATGGGGGTATTGAGGCCCAGGACTGGGAGTTTACTGATTAGTTTTGAGGGGATGATGGTGTTGAGTGCTGAGCTGTAATCAATAAAGGGCATTCAGATGTTTGCATCTTTGCTGAAAAGATGTTCCAGAGTTGTGTGAAGAGCCAACGAGACAGCATCTGCTGTTGCTTCAGTAGGGGAATTGGAGAGGATACAAGTCATCATTCAGACAAGAGCTGATATGCGAATTCTTGGTTCCATCCCTCCCGCTTCTGTCTTCTCCTATCATTTTAGATCCCCCCTCCCCCTCCCCCTCCCACTTTCAAACCTCTTACTAGCTCTTCTTTCAGTTAGTCCTGTCGAAGGGTCTCGGCCTGAAACGTCGACTGTACCTTTTCCTAGAGATGCTGCCTGGCCTGCTGCGTTCACCAGCAACTTTGATGTGTGTTGCTTAAAAATGAGTCCCGGCTTTTCGAAGGTTAAGTCCCGGCTCTATGTTGATGTTCGGTCCCGAGTCTGTCTCTGATCTCCAAGAACCCAAGCCTCGACGATCCCGCAGCCAAGCTCAAGAGGAAAGGCCCCAGCTTGTCTCCTAGTCCATGGTTTCTAGCCCTGGTCCCGCTTTCCCCAGCCCACGTCTGCGTTTTTGTCCCTGTTCCTGGTCTGAATCCTGTCACGTCCCTACTCTAGTCAAGTCCTGTTCCTTGTACTTCAATGTCTGTGTCTCGCATTTGGGTCCGTTCCCAGCACCCCTTTGTGACAGTTCTAACACCCCGGATACCTCTATTTTCATCAGGAAACAGAGATATTATCTTATTTTAACCCAATAAAGCCTTCTCACAGTTTCTTATCTTAACGATTGGCACATCTCCTCCTCTTCAGGTTTGAGCACATTCTATACTCCCTAAAGCAGATTTCAACTCTGCAGTTAATTTCAAACGAGAAAACGTGCGGATACTGGATATCCAAACAACACATACACAATGCCGGAGGAACTCAGGTCTGATGAATGATCTCGGTCCGAAATGTCGACTGAACTCTTTTCCATAGTTGCCGTTGCGTTTCTCTAGCATTTCGTGTGTTGTTGCAGTTAATTTAATGGGATTGATGAAAGAAGGCTGTTCCAGGTCAAATTTAAACATTACCTTGAAGTCTTTTTTCCTTCCAAAGTATCCAGCCTTTCCTAACAAATCACTTGAAATTATTCCAGATCCAGATTCCAGATGTAAATTCAACTTCATTCCAACCTCCTCCCGCATTCACCAGAACCCTCAGTTTCCGGATCTTTTTCCAGACGGAGGGCCCCTCCTGAACCTACATTATTTCCCACAATCCCCACACATTCACTGCCAGCGCCACCAACCGCTACTGCTCCTGAGCCAGTCAACAGCTCGAAACCTCTTCTTGGTTCTGCTGTCAATCAGGTCCAGGGGTGGGGCAACGCAGCGTGTACGTACATGCTGCAATGACGTCACAAACATTAAGCTCACCTTCCTCCAGTGCACTTTTTGAGCGTCTGGTCGGAGGGTCCGGGGCTGCGGGAGGGGCAGGGTGACTTTAAACCCGTCGGTAAACACGGCCACATGGTTTGGTTCTCTCCAAAGTGTTTCAACTGTACCTTTGCCTGTCTTCTCCACACAGTCACCCAGGGAATCTGACAGAGTCGCCATGAGTGGTGGGAAAGTGCGGGGGTTCATATCTTGGAGCAGCAGCCCCGGTTTAATGTTTCGGAGTGAAGGATTCGGTCACCGAGCTTAACGCCGAACGGCGTTGAAGTACAGACACGATGATGGAACACTGAAAAAAAATGCTGAACAGACCGTCCCTTGTTCTCGGGAAACTCTCCAGTCGCGGGCTATTTGCACACTAGACTCTCCCATATTCTAATCCCGTCTTCATTTGAAGCAGGAAAACGGTCTCCTCGTCGGCGAATCGAACCCCTCTCTCTCGCGTGACAGGTGGGGAAACTAACGAGGAATAAACAGGAGTGTGGAACCTGTCACACGGATGTCAGGGTGTAGGAGAACTCATAGAGTCACTCTGATGTCTGTTTGCTGAGTGTAGAGGTGGCGCATTTTACCCATCCCCTCCTCACTGTGTGACTGGAGGGGTCTCAGACTTCTTCAGTGATTCAGTCACTGATTGAGTTCAAGGACTGGCCAACGGAAGGGATCCCATTAAAGTCTAACCGCGTGTTTGTTTGAACGGATATTTATAATCAGAATTTGGTCCCCATTTACTGATACGTCAAGCAGGAAACCATTTGTAGCCCTTCGAATCTCTCGGGTCGATTCTCCCTTCAGTCGGATCTCAGGAGCTGTGTTTCTCCGGTCTGTCGGAACGTCGCGACATCCAGTGGTCGGAATAGGAACTGCAACAGAGTGAGGCATGATCCTTCAGAAAACAGCTCAGACACTGAGAATCGAGTTACAGACTCTTATAGCACCAGAGACCATTCAGTCACCGAATCTGGTTTGCATCATGGGGCGATGGTGGTATAGTGGTGAGCATAGCTGCTTCCCAAGCAGTTGACCCGGGTTCGATTCCCGGCCATCGCAGGTTGTACACTTTTAGACTGAAAAACATAACCTCTCACCAAGCACTATGAACGCAGAATTCATGGGCAATTTACTGTCAGTGAAATTCACTCTAATGGATCAGACGGATCCCTCAGGTACGATGGTGGTGGTCCCTGATGTAGGAGGATCGAGGACCCCAAATTGAATGAAAAACATAACTTTAGACCCCATCCGTTAGTTCCAAGGACTCTGCTCGAGGAAACGTACACTTTCTGGTCAAATCGAACATACAGATTCCTGATGAAAGACACAACGCGCCCCAGATATTTTCTGGTCTCCCTCCTTCATCCAGCAGAAGGTACACATCACAGTCTCATGGAAAGTTGTGTCTGTTGAATGGATCCCTAGTACGATAAGATGGACTCTTGACCTCACAATCCACCTCGTTATGGTGCTGCAGCATATTATTTACCTGCGCCGTGCTTTCCCTGTGGCTGTTACACTTTATTCTGCATTTGCTTATTGCTTCACTTTGTTCTCTCCCAATGCACTGTGTATTTGATCTCTATGAACAGAGAGAAAGAGAAGCATTTCACTGTATTTCGGTATATGTGACTGAAACACGTAGAACAGATTCAATTCCCACTGTACTCATCGCGACTGCAGTACGGAGCGCTGCCTCCGGACAGCGCAGCGTTTCCCAGCTCGCAATGAAACACAGCAGAAACAGAAGAGCTGAAATTGCAGAGGGGGCGGCAGTGAGAGAGGGTTTCACTGAACTCTCGTCGAAGGGAAGATTTAAACTTCTTCAGGGTAGGCATCCATTGAAGGGACTTTGAAGTACAGAAGTCGAATCACAAACGAGAAACTGTGCAGAGGCTGGAAATCCTCGCAACACACACAAAATGCTGGAGAAACTGAGCAGGTCAGGCTGCTTCATGATCCTGAAGAATGTGACTAAACACATTGATGAAGGTAGAGAAGTAGATGTAGTGTGTATGGATTTCAGCATGGGATTTGATAAGGTACCCCATGCAAGGCTTATTGAGAAAGTAAGGAAGCATGAGATCCTAGGGGACATTGCTTTGTGGATCCAGAACTGGCTTGCCCACAGAAGGCAAAGTGTGGTTGTAGACTGGTCATATCCTGCATGGAGGCCGTTAACCAGTGGTGTGCCTCAGGGATCTGTTGTGGGACCCCTACTCTTCGTGATCTTTATAAATGACCTGTATGAGGAAGTGGAGGGATGAGCTAGTAAATTTGCTGATGCCACAAATTTTCAGGGTGCTGTGGATAATGTGGAGGGCTGCCAGAGATTACAGCGGGACATTGATAGGATGCAAAACTGGGCTGAGAAGTGGCAGATGGAGTTCAACCTAGATAAGTGCGAAGTGGTTCATTTTGGTAGGTCAAATATGATGACAGAATATAGTATTAATTGTAAAGCTCTTGGCAGTGTGGAGAATCAGGGGGATCTTGGGATCCGGGTCAATAGGACACTCAAAGCAAGTTGACTCTCTGGTTAAGCAGGCATACGGTGCATTGGCCTTCATCAACCGTGAGATTGAACTTAAGAGCCGAGAGGTAATGTTGCAGCTATGTAGGACCCTGGTCAGATTCCACCTGGAGTTCTGTGCTCAGATCTTGTCACCTCACTACAGGAAGGGTTTGGAAACCATAGAAAGGGTGCAGAGGAGATTTACAAGGATGCTTCCTTGACTGGGGAGCATGCCTTATGATAGATAATAGGTTGAGTGAACTCGGCCGTTTCTCCTTGGAGTGACGGAGGAAGAGAGCTGATCTGATGGAGGTGTAGAAGATGAGATGCATTGATCGTGTGGAGAGTCAAAGGTGTTTCCCCCCCTCCCCCCCCCCGCAGGGCTGAAATGGCCAGCACGAGAGGGCACAGTTTTAAGGTGCTTGGAAGTAGGTACAGAGGAGATGTCAGGGGTAAGTTTTTACGCAGAGAGTGATGAGTGCATAGAATGGGCTGCCAGCGACAGTGGTGGAGGCGGATACGACAGGGTCTTTTTAAAGACGCCTGCATAGGTACATGGAGCTTAGAAACATAGAGGGCTATGGGTAACCCTAGGTAATTTCTAAAGTACGTGCATGTTCGGCACAGCACTGTGGGTCGAAGAGCCTGTATTGTGCTGTAGGTTTTGTATGTTTCTATGTTTCTAAGGGTTTCGGCCTGAAACGGCGACTGTGTACTTTATTCCATAGATGCTGCTGCACATTTTCTCTTGTATGAGAGAGAAAAAAAAAACTGCCGGATCACTAGCGTGTGTAAAATAGACCCGCAGGTTTGTTGGGGACCCGAGTCACTCCAATCTCAAACTGTTCCAGCTGCTACCATCCGGGAGTCAGTACCGCAGCTTAAAAGTCGGGACCAACAGCTGCGGGACAGCTTCTTCCACCAGGCCAACAGACTGATTAATTCACGCTGATACAATCGTATTTCTATGTTATATTGACTGTCCTGTTGTACATACTATTTATTACATATTACTATAAATTGTACATTGCATAGTTAGACGGAGACGTAACGTAAAGATTTTTTTCTCCTCATGTATGTGAAGGACGTAATTAATAGTTAATTCAGTTCAATTCCATGGAAGAGACTTCACAGTGCAGAAGTCGAATCACAAACGGTAAAATGTGCAGGTGCTGGAAATCCAAGCAACACACACAGAATGCTGGAGGAACTCAGCAGGCCAGGCTGCTTCATGAACCTGTGAAGGGTTTCGGCCTGAAACATCGACCGTATACTTTATTCCGAAGCTGCTGCTGCACATTTTCTCTTGAAAGAGAAAGAGATTAAAAAAAAAACTGCTGACGATCACCAGAGTCCCTGGGTGGGCTCGAACCACCAACCTTTCGGTTAACAGCCGAACGCGCTCACCGATTGCGCCACAGAGACGAGAATTAAATGAAGTACGAATAAATGACGAATTTTCATTGAAATCCGGTTTCCTTTTACAGATGCATAATATGACACATTTGTGTTTTAAAACACGAGGATGCATAAGCGCTGCCGCTAACAGAAAATATAGCAGAGGATGGTTTCGATCCATCGACCTCTGGGTTATGGGCCCAGCACGCTTCCGCTGCGCCACTCTGCTGCCGAGAATATAAAGAATTGTTGTATGTGAGTGTTGTGGATGCTTTGTGTGTGTTGTGTATGTGTTTATCTCTGTGTCTGTTTATGTCTTAGTCACAGTCATAGTCATAGTCATAGTCATACTTTTTTGAACCCGAGAGAAATTAGGTTTCGTTACAGTTGCATCAACCAAGAATAGAGTATAAATATAGCAATATAAAACCATAAATATTTAAATAATAATATGTAAATTATGCCAGGAAATAAGTCCAGGACCAGCCTATTGGCTCAGGGTGTCTGACCCTCCAAGGGAGGAGTTGTAAAATTTGATGGCCACAGGCAGGAATGACTTCCTATGACGCTCTGTGTTGCATCTCGGTGGAATAAGCCTCCGGCTGAATGTACTCCTGTGCCCAACCAGTACATTATGTAGTGGATGGGAGACATTGTCCAAGACGGCATGCAACTTAGACAGCATCCTCTTTTCAGACACCACCGTCAGAGAGCCCAGTTCCATTCCCACAACATCACTGTCTGAGTCTGGGTCTGGGTCTGTATATGTCTGGGTCCATTCCCGCTTTTCCCCCTATTCATACCCAGTTTCTTTCGTTCATTCCCTGTTTCTCCTCTTTCTCTTTTTCTCCACCTTTCTTTCTTTCCTCCCTACTTTCTGGCCCACTCAGTTATCATCTCTGTGCCGTTTATGCTCTAACCGCCTTGCACCTCGTTCCCGATATTTCACCAGTGACTCTGTTCTACATTGTTTAGTTGTTCAGACAGACAATTCATCCCACTTCTGAGGCTTTTTAAAAGCATGAACAGCGACGTTTTCACCCACAACGGGGACTCAGTCCCGAGGTGCCATTAACTTCCTAATCCTGTCCTGATGATTGGATGACTGTCCGAGTCCCTTCAGTGCTGAACCAGCAGTTCACCTTGTGAAACGGAACTCGCGACATTAATGCATTGCAAACACTTCCCTCAAATGCAGCAATTCCTCCTCCGGGATTAACTGTTCGTATCACGTTCAGACCATCACGGCCGGACCAGTGAGTGACAGATGGAGCGGTAGGGACTATCGCTGATGGTTCGCCCCTCCCTGTAACGAGGGGCAGTTTTTCCATTTCTCCACCGTAGCTTTGTAACTGACACAGTAAGGGTTGGGTTTTAACTCCCCCACGTGGGACGGTGTAAAGACACGCTGGCAGCTGATTATCCCCTATCACCGGGCTTCTCCCTCTCTTCTCCCACTTTTCAATTCTACTCCTCATTTGATTTCTCCAGACCTCCTGAAGGGTCTCGGCCCAAAACGTCGACTGTACTCTTTTCCATAACTTCCTCCGTCGCTCCAAGGGAAAAACTGCCTGACTTGCTGAGTTCCTCCAGCATTTTGGGTGTGTTGATCCGTGTCTTGCTAAACCCATGAATCATCTTCCCAAATCTTTTGTGAAGTAGATATTCGGAGAAATGTTCTTATATTGTAAAAATAAAATTACGTGTGATTAATTCAACAAAAAGCTATTAACAGATACCAAAACGTACCACAGAAAATGTAATTTAAAGACCTTTTTCATGAAAGAAATTGACCCTTTCCTTCCCAGTAGCAGACTCTTGATATGAGTTGTTTCTCTGGTCTGGGAATGAGTTTCCAGACATTAAATTGATATTATATCCGCCAGTGAAAAGAAATACACACACACACACACACACACACACACACACACACACACACACACGTGTAAACAAACAGTAACACACACGCACAGGCACGAAAACAAACAGATACACACGCACAAACACACGCATACTCACACACACTCCCCCCCCCCCCCCCGCACACACGGAAACAAACTAAGTTAAATACAGAAAGCGCAGTGACTAGCAAACTGAAGGAATAAATGTGATAACACAGTTGAGATATTGAACACGAACAGGCCTGGAAATATCTCAAATGAATTATGTTAACATTAGTTGTATGTTGACATTAATAAATACGCGATGGTCATAACCTCCTGGCAGCGTGTTATGCCTTTGGAGAGACGGCGCTCCTCTGAAGACACCAACGGAAGAAGCACTGGAAACATTTCGAGGTAGTTAAACTATCACTGAAGTGGAGTTATGGGAGTGAGTTGCAAACTCAGCACAAGAAATGAAAGAAGTGAGAAGGGAATCTATGTGAAAAGCCGAGTGAGGGCACAGTGCAGATGTTGAGGGACGAGGAGAATCAGCGAGGGAAGGATGAGGGAGTAACTTTAAATTCCTCAGTGTTATCATTTCAGATTATCAATCCTTGGCCCGGCACATACGTTTCATTACAGAAAAGGCTCGGCAGCGCCTCTACACGCCATCTAAAATGTTGACAGATTTCCATAGGTGTGCGGTGGAGAGCATATTTACTGGTGGCATGAGGACCTGGCATGGGACCACCAATGCCCTTGTACGGAAAAGCTCACAAACAGTAATGGATAGAGCCCAGTCCAGCACAGGTAAATCCCTCACCACCGCTGAGCTCAGCTACACGGAATGCAGGATCCCGACCATCCAGGTCATACTCTCTTCTCGCTGCTGGCATCAGGAAGGAGGTAACCCATCAATAGGTCCATTACCCCTCAGCCATCAGGCTATTGAAGAAGAATGGACAACTTCATTTACCCAACACTGAACTGTACCCACAACCCAGAGACTTACTTTCAAGACTCATCACTTCATGTTTTCGATATTTATTTATTATTTACTATTAACACTTTCTTTGTTCTTTCTTGTATTTGTGTAGTTTATGGTTTTGTTCACCTTTCTCGTTTGCTGTCTTTGCTGAGTGTGGTATTTCATTGATTCGCTTTTGTTACGTTCCATTTACTGTTGACGCTCCTATGGTGACGTGTATATAGTTCGGGAATAAATTTAGTTTAATCTTGCAACTTTGGACATTCGGGAGAGGAATCTATTGGGTGAGACACGGATGCTGTTTTACACTGTTAGCGACGAGGTGGAAAGATTGGTGGAGCCCAGCAGCTTTATTCTCTGGGACAGCATTGCGGCAGAGGACAGCACCGAACGGAACGCCTTATCTCCGGACATAGAAGATAGGGAGTGGAGTGGGCGACACAGGTCTTCCAGTTGTTTCATTTGAATGGTCATCTCTGCATTGCAATCACCGGACCACTGTTCCAGCATTTCATATCAACGGGCTGTTGTGACTGTAGTCTATATTCTCATCCAGGAGGAACCAGTCTCATCACATCCCGTTTGTTAAGACCCCTCAGGATTTTACATCTATTCTGTAACAAGTTCTTACTGCTCTATATTCCAGAATATACAATCCTTGTATCTTGAACTCGGTTCAGAACACAAATTGCACACCACAGGTATTAATTTAATTAAAAAAAAATAAAGTTTACTCGTTTCCCGCGATTAACACCACCCCTTTAAATGCCTGTACTCTAAGTGGTGTTCCAGATGTTGTGTCTCTACATAATTGAAAAACAATTTCTCTACTGATGGATTCGGGTCTCCTCGCTATATACCTTGCTTGCTTAACCGAAGTTTTGGAACATGCTGTATGGTTGCCAGCAAGCATTTTGGAATTGACGTCCTCGCCCAGCTGAATCACATTGACTGTCAGAGGGCGACAAAACCTTACCATTTCGATAAAATGCTTCCTTCTATTTTAAGCTACTATGTTGATTAACGTCACCTCCCATTTCACTGAACTTTACACACTCACTAATATTTTGATATCTTTCTTTTTATATAGTTTTAGAATCGGTGTGAAACTGGAAGATGTATAGCCAGACAGTGAGGTGGGGATGTGGAACATATTGACAGAGCAGCTGATGTACTGTGGGGAGAAGAGGCATTGTTTGCAGTCCAGAGCTTCTGCAAACTGATCCATAGTAACCATCAATAATCAATCCCCATCATTCCTCGTGTAGGTTCTTATAAATTCAGGGTGTTCATTGGAAATTCTGTCGGCTGAGTGACTCTGGTCACTCTTAACATTCGACTGATCATCTGCTACCAACATGGACTGAACTGCTTTCCTGTTGAGTCGGACATCTTCAGAACTCCTAACCATGGGGCTCCGTGAGTGTATGAAGAAATGAGATTATTCCAGACAGTATCAGCCCACAGTGTTTAAGGTCTCCTCAGCGGACAAGTCTAGTGACACTTGCCGCATTCTCTCGTTCACTAAAGGTATCCTTCCTGAAGTACGGGCCCCTACCTGCAGGCAGGAGAACGGGGTTGTTTGGATCTCCCTTTCTCAGAGGCAATAGAGGCGAAGTCTATTAACGAGAGAGGATTCAAATTCAACGCATATTTATGATCAAAGAAGGTATAAATTATACACCTTGAGATTTGTCTGTTCATAAGCAACCACAAGGCAAGAAACTCGAATAATCCAATTTTAAACAGACCAAAAGCCAATGCACAGAGAAGGAGAGAGAAAGAAACACACATCGTGCAAACAAGAGAAGCAAGCTAACAGCATTCCGAACCAGACTGGATAACAGATCCGCTCCCGGAGCATCCGGAGTAGGCCAAAAGACTCGGTCCCCGGTTTTTACACCAACGAGCCAGAAAAGCACAACAGCGGGATCCACCGCGATCTATTTCATTGTGTTATTTATTCAATTACATCAACGGGCTGAGAAGTTAACGAGACCTCGGGATTCATTAAATTAAGTCACCTTGGTGTGAGTGAAACTATCGTAAGCTGCAAAATACCGACAGGAGGAAATAGTGTCCTTTGGCTAATTTCGGCTCTCTATTGTTCGACCCATTGATGTTTGTCCCGAAGAACAGCACACAGACAAAGAGGGAGAACGCAGTATAGACACAATGGAAGATAAACAGAATGTGTGACAGCAGGGCTACTGAAATCGTGTTGATTAGATAATGCAAAATACATTCATTGCTGACATGCCTGGAACGAGACCTCCGAATGGGTTGGAGCACAGAGATAAGGACAGGATGGGGCCGGGGGTAGGAAACACGGAAAAGAAAACAGAGACACGGGCAGAGAGATAGGCGCGAAATAAATCGACGAAGACCAGTTATTAAGGGAAACGATGTGATGTCAGCAGAACACCGATAAGTAAAAATAAAAGAAAAGATTAGAAGCTTCCACAACGGAGCAGCGCAACACCACGTTCAGCCAATAGCAGAGTGGCTCAGCGGAAGTATGTTGGGCCCATGGCCATTCGGTCGAAACCATCGGTCCCTCCGCGACTCCCTGGTCCACACGTCCCTCCCCACGGATCTCCCACCTGGCACTTATCCCTGTAAGTGCAAGTGCTACACCTGTCCCTACACCTCCTCTCTTGTCACCATTCAGGGCCCCAAACAGCACTTCCAAGTGAGGCAACACTTCACTTGTGAGTCTGTTGGGGTCATCTATTGCATCCGGCGCTCCCGGTGCAGCCTCCTCTACATCGGTGAAACCAGACGCAAATTGGGGACCGCTTCGTCGAGCACCTCCGCTCCATCCGCCAAAACAGACAGGATCTCCCAGTAGCCACCTACTTCAACTCTGCTTCCCACTCCCATTCAGATATGTCCATACATGGTCTCCTCTACTGCCATGATGAGGCTAAACTCAGGTTGGAGGAGCAACACCTCATATACAGTCTAGGTAGTCTCCAGCCCCTTGGTATGAACATAGAATTCTCCAACTTCCGGTAATTCCCTCCTACTCCCGTCCCCTATCCCTATGTCAAGCTGCCCCCTCCCCCAGTTGCCTACCACCTCCCTCATGGTCCCGCCTCCTTCTACTACCCATTGTGTTTTCCCCTATTCTTTCTTCAGCTTTCCTGCCTATCACCTCCCTGCCTCCCTTCCCCCACACCTTTATCTTTCCCCTTACTGGTTTTTCATCTGGAACCTACCAGCCTTCTCCTTCCCACCCTCCCTCCACCTTCTTTATGGGGCCTCTGCCCCTTCCCCCTACAGTCCTGACGAAGGTTCCCGGCCCGAATCGTCGACTCATCGTTTCCACGGATGCTGCCCGAACTGCAGAGTTCCTCCAGCGTGTTGTGAGTGTTGCTTTAACCCCAGCATCTGCGGATTATTTTGTGTTTACCATTTATGACTTGTCTAATTTACCACAGATTCGAGAAACGAAACTTCTGCGCACTCTGTAAACGGACTGAAGCGTTGAATGCAGGGGATATTCATAAGGATTTTGGCTGAGATGGAGAGTTCCCGTGTAAGCGGAGACTGGATAGAGTGCGGTTGTATCCATGGAGTGCTGGCGGTGACGGAGATCTTTGAAGATCATATCAAATTAGCCGGGGCCTATCTGAATGCTGGTATAATGTCCTGACGTGTGTAAACCTAGACAGCATCAGATTAGGAATTTCATGAAAACGGTGTTTGGAAACTGGAACCCATGCCGGAGGCAGATACACGCAGAACATTAGAGAATTGTCTGGGCAAGCACCTCAACCAGCAAGGCACTGAAGGCAATAAATCAGTTCGTAAGTGAGTTGATTTACTTTTACTCTGGTGAGATCGGTTCTTGATTGTCGGCATGGACGTGGTGGGTCGAAAGGCCTGTTTCAGGGTGACATGAGACTGTGATTCTATCTTACATTTGTTAATCACAATAAAGGTGGGTTTAATTTAATCGTGTGCTGGAGAGAGGGTGTGGAGAGGGATCCCACAGGGACAGGCAGATTGAGTGGTGTGCAGAATGACACACTCAGGGTAAACACATCATCTGACAGGTTTGGATGCGTTTTAGTTTGTTGTGGGAGTCTGGGTTACAGTGAGAACAGGAAGCTGCACTGGTCGGTTCATCGAGAAAATCTGAAAGGTAGGAAATCCACCCTTGATCGACTGGCCAACCCAGGGTGCATAATAATTATATACTCAATCATGGATATAAACAATTTCGGGAACTCGTACGCTATTTAGCAGGTTTGACCAGTCGGCCGAAAGAAGTCTGCGCAGATCGGGTTCTATGAAGAGTTTATTTCTGATAGTTTCGATGAAAGATGAAAACTCTGCTAAATGCAATCGTTGGAAATTACACCTGCGTTAATTTTCTGTGAGACCGCGATGTTCACCATTATATCACCATTGTGCCATCATTCTGCAGGAGGCTTGGGTCCTGAATCGTCTCCAGGGGTGTTTGACTGTGGCTCGAGCTGCTTTCTGAGCCCGGTCACTCTGATTCCTGACTGTGCTGCAGTTCCTGTTATGTCCAGTTGACGGCGGCATCTTTCTACAGACCGGAGATACAAAACTCCCAGTAATTGGCACGGAATCGGACTGAAGTGAGAATGATCCTTTCAAAATTCGAAGAGCTACACATCGTTTCCGCCCTGTCGCATTACTTTTCAACAAGACGGAGTTGAGTTCGAACGAGAGTACTTCCTTTCGCTAATCCTTGAACACAACGGTGACTGAATCGCTGGAGGAAACTGAGACACCTCTGTGGGAAGGACACTGACTCCAATGTTGCACTCAACAAACAACAAGGGAATTCTATTCACCGTCTTGAGCTCTTATATGTGCTTCAAATGTTATACCAACAGTAATTCCCCGTTAGTATAGTGGTTAGTATCCCCGCCTGTCACGGGGGAGAAAGGGGTTCAATTCCTCGACGGAGAGATACTAATCTTACTGCTCAAAAGATAAAGAAAGGTGAACAAATAATTTGGCATTGAAGTGATCAGTTCAGCGCTCATTGGGAAGGTGGAATCTCTTGCTGCTGTGAGCTCGGAATGGTAGAGTTTTCCAAGAAGAAGGACACTTTGTGTTCAGACTGCTTCTTCGAATCTCCCTAGGAGAATCTGTATTTCGCAGCGTTCGTTGTTACACTCAGCGGCTGAGTCCATCACTCCGAGCACACTAAACCCTGGGTTTAGTTGTCAGCTCCGCATTGTCCACCACTTTAGCAAAGTAACTAACCAACATTGACTGTCATTTGCATCCTCATCTTGCTTTGCTACGCAAAATGACTCCAGTCCCCTGCTGTGCAAAGGGAAATCAGACTTTACAAAGACCTTTCTTGCCGAGGTTGACAGCACATTATCTGTGAACTTTCCCTGCCAAGGCGCTACGTTAATTTGACTTGCTGTATCTCCTCCCACTTCCCTTTCGTTCTGTAAAGGACAACATGGATTGTGGGTGCAGTTGAATTGTCCAGAGAATTCAGGTCTCCTCAGTGATCCTGTCATCGACTATCCTGAAGAGGAGGGTTGCTGAACAACAATGCAGGCAGCCGTTCTTTGGGCCATCACTCCGCAGAGTGCTCTCATGCAAGAAATTAAAACAAAGTTTAATATCAGCAACTGGAGTTGCACAAACTTCCTAGCGGGGACTGAAGCCAATTATAGGTCCCAAAGGTGATAATAGAGTCGTATGTATCTCCGGACCAAACTTATTACCCTTAACAGCTTCCAACGGGATCCATACGGTTAAAGTTGGTGATGTTCTCAGATATATCAAGGGTGTTTGTCCATTATTCCAGACCAATGATGGCACAGTTATCTTCACTCTCAGACAACAGAACGTTTAATGCTGTTCGGTTTTGAGACGCAACTTTGCAGTTTTCTGCCATTTTGTGAGAAATATCATTGGTGTTCAGACTTATATCAGCACTGTGGCTGTGTCGTTAGCCAATTACTGCAACATTGGGGCCATACCGATGCTCCCACGAGTCAGTCTGGTGGGTCCCCAGAACAGGAACACTAAAATCCAGTAACGCTGCTCAGTCTCCTTCAGCCTTCAAAGCTGGCAGATGGTATGTATTTGGTACTACCTTCGCCAAATTATAATAACCCCTTGACAGTGTTTGTTCAGACCAGAGACACCATTAAAGTAGAAAGGGGATACGCCGGGACAATAAATACAGTCGGCTTGCTAGCCCATTCTGTAAGTGCCATTAACAGAAGGTGTGATATCACTGGTGATATAGGTATTGTTACCTAAATCTGATCCCATCACCCTGTAGATGCAGTAACAGACTTCACCCTCATCCTCACGAAGCAGCTTCACAGCTGAGAATTTATGCAGTCCATTATAAGAAATTTAATAGCATCATTCAAAGCAGTTCCATTGGCAAGTGTGATTTCTCCGGGCAGTTCAGCCCAATGCTCCTTTCACAGCTCTAACATTGATACCACAGTGAAAAACAGAACCAAACTTTCCCGAACCTCGTCACCTCCATTTGGCCTTCGGCCCGGCGCTGACATCGATGGAAGCTTGTGATCTCCTCGCTGTCAGCGAAGGATCCGCCACCTTGTCACGGTTCTGCCACCTCGAATTGTCTTCAATTCCAAAGGGAAGTTACAGACTATTACTTGTGATAATCAACCCACACAAATTGCTGGAAGAACTCAGCAGGCCAGACCGCATTTATGGAAGAAGATTTTTTTTTTCCATAGATGCAGCCTGGTCTGCGGAGTTCCTCTGGCAATTTATGTTTGTTGCTCGAATTTCCAGCATCTGCAGATATTCTCTTGTTTGCCAATTGCGATAATCGTTTGCCAGAAAAAAAGTGCGATGGACAAAGCAGAAATGAACCTCATGATACCGACCACTACCCCCTTTCAGTGAAGCCATCTCTTTTGTACAGTTCACCTTTGCACCACATGAAGTCACGGAGATCCGGTAAATGCAAGTAGGCATTTTCCATGCTGAGCTCTTTGACTTCGCTAACTTTGCCTCCAACTTTCACCCTGTCCTCAAATTTACCTGGTCCATTTGCGACACCTCACCCTCCTTTCTTGATCTATCTCTGTCTCTGGAGACAGCTTATGTACTGATGTCTACTATTAGCCAACAGACTCTCACAGCAACCTGGACAATTCCCCTTCCCAACCTATGTCTTGCAAAAATGCCATCCTATTCTCGCAATTCTTCCGTCTCTGCCGCATCTGCGCTGAGGATGAGGCTTTTCATTCCAGGACGAAGGAAATGTCTTCCTTTTTTAAAGAAAGGGGCTTCCCTTCCTCCACCATCAACTCTGCTCACAAACGCATCTCTCCCATTTCATACACATCTGCTCTCACCCCATCCTCCCGCTACCCCACTAGGGTTAGGGTTCCTCTTGTGCTCACCTACTGCCCCAGCATCCTCCGGGTCCAACACAAAATTCTCCGTAACTTTCACCACCTCCAACGGGATCCCACAACCAAGCACATTTTTCCCTCCCTCTCTTTCTGCTTTCCGCAGGGGTCGCTTCCTACGCGACTCCCTTGTCCATTCGTCCCCCACCCCCCATCTCTTCTCACCTATCTCCCTCCAAGCACTTATCGTTGTAAGCGGAACAAGTGCTCCACCTGCCCTTACACTTCCTCCGTCATCACCATTCAGAGCCTCCGACAGTCCTTCAGGGTGAGGCGACGCTTCACCTGTCAGTCGGCTGGGCTGATATACTGTGCCCGGTGCTCCTGGTGTGGCCTGTTATATATTGTTGAGACCCGAAGTAGACCGGGAGACCGTTTCTCTGAACACTTACGCTCTGTCCGCCAGAGAAAGCAAGTTCTCCCAGCCACACATTTTAATTCCACGTCTCATTCCCATTCTGATATGTCTATCCACGGCCTCCTCTACTGTCAAGGTGAAGCCGCACTCAGGAAGGGGGAACAACACCTTATATTCCGTCTCGGTAGCCTGATGGCAGGAACATTGATTTCTCTAACTTCCGTTAAAAAACACAGAAACATTACAACACAGAAACAGGCCTTTTGGCCCTTCTTGGCTGTGCCGAACCATTTTTCTGCCTAGTCCCACTGACCTGCACCTGGACCATATCCTTCCATATACCTCTCATCCATGTATCTGTCCAAGTTTTTCTTAAATTTACCACTTTGTCTGGCAGCTCATTCCACAGTCACACCACTCTCTGTGCGAAGAAGTCTCCCCCCCCCCGATCCCCAATGTTCCCTTTAAATTTTCCCCTTCACCCTTAAACGATGTGCTCTGTTGTTTTTTCTCTCCCTTAGCCTCAGTGGAAAAAGCATGCTTGTATTCACTCAATTTATACCCATGATAATTTTATATCCCTCTATCACATCTCCTCTCATTCTTATACGTTCCTAAGAATAAAGTCCTAACCTATTCAACCTTTCTCTGTAGCTCAGCGTCTCAAGTCCCGGCAATATCTCTGTAAACCTTTTCTGCACTCTTTCAACCTTATAATATCTTTCCTGTAATTAGGTGACCAAAACTGCACACAATACTCCAAATTCGGCCTCACCAATGTCTTATACAACCTCACCATAATATTCCAACCCTTATACTCAATACTTTGATTTATGAAGGCCGAAGTGCAAAAGCTCTCTTTACGACCCTATATACCTGTGACGCCACTTTTGGGGAATTTTGTATCTGTATTTCCAGATCCCTCTGTTCTACTGCACTCCTCAGTGCCCTACCATTTACTTTGTAATTTACCTTGGTTTGTCTTTCCAAAGTGCAATACCTCACACTTGTCAGTATTAAACTCCATCTGCCATTTTTCAGCCTATTTTTCCAGTTGGTCCAAATCCCTCTGCAAACTTTGAAAACTTTCCTCACTGTCCACTATTCCTCCAATCTTTGTATCATCAGCAAATTTGCTGATCCAATTTACCACATTATCATCCAGATCATTGACATAGATGACAAATAACAATGGACCCTGCACTGATCCTTGTGGCACACCACTAGTCACAGGTCTCCACTCAGCGAAGTAATTCTCCACTACCACTCTCTGGCTTCTCCCATTGAGCCAATGTCTAATCCAATTTACTACCTCACCATGTATACCTAGCGACTGAATCTTCCTAACTAACCTCCCATGCGGGACCTTGTCAAAGGCCTTACTGACGTCCAGATAGACAATATCCACTGCCTTCCCTACATCCACTTCCTGGTAAACTCCTCGAAAAACTCTAATAGATTTGTTAAACATGACCTACCACTCACAAAACCATGTTGACTCTCCTAATAAGTCCCCATCTATTCAAATACTTGTAGATCCTATATGTTAGTACTCCTTTCAATAATTTACCTACTACCGAAGTCAAACTTATTGGCCTATAATTTCCCGAATTACTTGTTGAGCCCTTTTTAAACAAGGGAACTATATGAACTATCCTTCAATCCTCCGGCACTACACCCGTGGATACTGACATTTAAAATATATCTGCCAAGGGCCTCTGCAATTTCAATACTATTCTCCTTCAAGGTCCGAGGGAATACCCTGTCAGGTCCTGGGGATTTATCTACTCTGATTTTCCTCAAGATAGCAAGCACCTCCTCCTCTTCAATTTTTATAGGTTCCATGACCTCACTACTTGTCTGCCGTATTTCTATTGACTCCATGCCAGTTTCCTTAGTAAATACAGACGCAAAAAAAAAATAACTATTTAAGATTTGCCCCATTTCTTCTGGTTCCATACATAGCCGAACACTCTGATATTCAAGAGGACAAATTTTATCCCTTGCTATCCTTTTGCTCTTAATAAACCTGTACAAGCTTTTTGAATTATCTTTCACCTTGACTGTCAAAACAATCTCATGACTTCGTGCCACTCCTCCCCTTCTTACCCCACCCCTTGTTTATTTTCATTCTCCCCCTTTTTTTTACTTCTTTCTCTGTCCCTGTCACAATCACTCCTTGCCTGCTCCCCATCTTCCTCTGTGCTCCCCTCCACCTTTCTTTCTCCCTAGGCCTCCTGTGCCATGATCCTCCCTCTTCTCCAAATCGGTATCCGTTTTGCCAATCAACTTTCCAACTCTTAGCTTCATCCCTCCCCCTCCTGTGTTCTCCAATCATTTCGGATCTCCCCCTCCTCCTCCCACTTTCAAATCTCTTACTATCTCTTCTTTAAGTTTGTCCTGACGAAGTGGCTCGGCCCAAAACGTTGACTGTACTTCTTCCTATAGACGCTGCCTAGTCTGCTGCGTTCCACCAGCATTTTGACTGCGTTGCGTGAATTACCAGTATCTGCAAATTTTCTCGTGTTTGCATTTTCCGTGCGGGTTTGGAGGGACTACAACCAGAGGTCATGAGTTAAGGGTGAAAGATGAATGTTTAAGGAGAGCTGGAAAGGAAAATTCATCACTCAGATGGTTATGAGAATGTCTGAACAAGCTGCCAGCACAAGTAGTGCATACAAGTTTGATTTCAACATTTAAGAGAAGTTTAAATAGTTGCGTGCATGGTAGGGGTATGGAGGCATATGGTCCCAGTGCAGATCGATGGGAGTAGGTAGATTAAATGATTTGGCATAGACTGGATGGGCCGAATGGCCTGTTCCTGTGCTGTACGTTTCTATGATTCCATGAATCTATGATGCAGAATTCTGAAACCTGCCCCTGCACCAGCTCCTCGGTCACACATTCATCTGCTCTAACTTTCTGTTCCTACCCCCACCACCACACGGTACCGGGAGTAACACGGAGATTACAACCCTTCAGGCCCCGCTCTTCACCTTCTTCCCCAACTCTCAATATTCACCGTGTGAGACATCACCCCTTTTCTGCCTGTCCATTGGTTCCGACGCAAACCACCAATTATGGCTGAATCAACACTGGCCCGCTGTTCTATAGCTGCTCTGAGACGTCCCTGACCCTGGCACCAGGGAGAGGACACTCCGGTTTAAGATGGCGCTGGTGAAGCACAGCGATGACTCACCGGTATCAAACAAAACCACGAATTACTTCATGAATCACACATTTTCAAGTAAACGATCACTGCAATCAATAGCCTATTGTTTTCCTATCGGAGCTGAGCTTTTCAACCTCCTGTACAACCTGGCATTTTTGCGGTGTGAACTGAAGAATTAAAGATGCAGGACGGTTGTGCGTGACGTGCCCGGGCCGGAGAGTGGGGAACGAGACAATGTTTGGCCATTGCTGGAGAAGACTGAGAGTTGATCCGATGTGACAGAACTGAGGCGAGGAAAGCGGACACAACGCAGAGTAGAGTTGACTGGGCCCGGGCCCAGGCCTGCGAGCGAGAAAACACCTGAGGTTTGATCGATTTAAATGCCAGATCAGGGAGTCGGGGTCGGAGGCAAGGGACGGGCCGGTTCAGCTGGCTGCTCAGCGAGGTGCACTCGTCTCTCCACTGAACCGAGGCTCTGGCCTGCAACTAACGGGCTGCTCGGCTGCAGTGACGACTGGCTTCACAGCCCTGGACCCACTCTCTCACTCTCGTCAACTTCAGGTGTCTGATCGCTTCTGTTGTTTGCACGATTTGTTTTTATTTTCCTGCACTCTGCATATTTGATGGTCTTTTTTAAAAAGCGTTCCATCGGGATTATCCATTTTTTAGCTGCCCGTATGGAGACAAATTTCCAGATTATGTATGATATATATATACTTTGATCATAAATGTACTTTGAACTTTGAACAGCATAATTTTGCGGATAGTGGGCAGCAATCGAGTTACACAGCGCTATCACTTGCTTCTTAACCAGCCAGACTCAGAGCCAGTCTCAGCTCCTCAGCTTCTTCCTCCCTCATTTATTTTCTGCCAGTAACTCCTATACCAACCACTAGACTCACCGTTCTTTTCCGATAGAGTTAATATTATCAGCGAGAAATCAGTTAATATCAATAATTCGGCATTAACATTTTCCTAGTACGGGGCTCTCCCGAGTCGACGTCTGTTTCTTTCCTCTCGCAGGCGATCCTCCAGTAGATTATTTTGGTTCTGGTGAGGTCATGGCTGGACAAATCTGCGTGGATAACTTCTCTCACGTCAACTCTGAACAACCTATGTGCTCACTATCACTGGTCTCTAACTCGTGTCTTCAGTATTATTTATTTGCTTGTTTACTTGCATTTGCAGAGATTGTCGTATTTTGCTCCTTGATTGTTTCTCAGTCGTTGTATGTCTTGCTTTGATTATGTGGTATTTCTTTGTTCTACTGTGTATAATGGCAATAAAATGAATCTCAAGGTGGTAATGGTGACATATACTTATTGCACTTTGATAACAAATTTAATTTGAACTTTGTGTATTGCATGCTGTTCTGGTTTCCTCTCTTGAGGAAAACTATTGGTTTCCTTGGTGTTGCAGAGCAGGATGACCATATTGATGGCGAGTTTGTCAATGAGCAGAGGTTGAATTGACTGCGATTATGCATGCTGAAATTCAGAAGAATGAGAGGGAAACTTAGAGAAACATACAGAATTGTGAAAGGGATAGACGAGATAGACAGTAATGTTCATTCTTCTAAACTAAAACTAGGGGTCATAACGTCAATATTCTGAGGAATAGATTTAGGATGGAGTTGACAGGAAATTGGATATAAAAGGGAGTAGTGAATTTGTGATATTCTCTGTGCAAGGAGGGGGTGGAAGCTAACTTATTAAAGACATCTTCAAGAAAAATACCAGGAAATTTGACGAAGGAAAGGCAGTGGATGTTGTCTACATGGACGTTAGCAAACCCTTTGACAAGGGCCTGCATGGGTTGTTGTTCAAGAACGTTCAGTCGTATGCCATTCAAGGTGTGTTAGTGAAATGCATTACAGTTTGATTTTGCTGACTAAGCCAGAGAATGGTAGTAGATGCTGCCTCTCTGACTGGAGCCTTGTGACGAATGGAGGGATGCAAGAATTGGTGCTGGCTTTTTGTCCAGAGACTGGGAGATACAGGAGAAACACCACAATCCTGCAATCTATGCACCTGTTTCTTGTTGTCTTTCTACCTGCATGGCCTATCTATTTTTCAGTTTGCCTATCGGCGTCCGTCTCTCCGTCTCCCCGTCTCCCCGTCTCTCCGTCTCCCCGTCTCCCCGTCTCTCCGTCTCTCCGTCTCCCCGACTCTCCGTCTCTCCGTCTCTCCGTCTCTCCGTCTCCCCGTCTCTCCGTCTCTCCGTCTCTCTCTCTCTCTCTTTCTCCAACTTCCTCACGCTTGTCTTTCTCTCGTTCTTTTCCAGCCGCCATGCACCTATTCGTCTGCCATTTTCCAGTATTTTCTTGTATTATTTAACAGTCTGCCCAGTCCTTTGCAGATTGAAATATTTACTCTCGATGTCTTTTTACTTTTGACAGATTTGAGATACCCATTAAAGACTGTTACATCACCAAAATGACAAACAAAATTCTAGAGGAATTCAGTAGCATTCCTTGTGTTGTCCTGGATTGCCAACATCTTCAGATTTTCTCCTGTTTGTACATTAGCGACGTGCTTATTTTACCGTCTCTCTATTGTATCTTCGTTCGAATCTGTTTTTTTTTGTGTGTATTTCGAATTGCATTGACTTCATTACTTACATACTTTATATAGTCATAGTCGTATTCATAGTCATACTTTATTGATCCCGGGGGAAATCGGTTTTCGTTACAGTTGCACCATAAATAATAAATAGTAATAGTAATATTACTATTAGTAAATCGTAAATAGTAATAGTCATAGAAATAATAAATAGTAATAGAATAGTAATAGAAATAGTAATAAATAGTTAAATAGTAATATGTAATTTATGCCAGTAAATTATGAAATAAGTCCAGGACCAGCCTATCGGCTCAGGGTGTCTGACCCTCCAAGGGAGGAGTTGTAAAGTTTGATGGCCACAGGCAGGAATGACTTCCTATAACGCTCTGCGCTGCATCTCGGTGGAATGAGTCTCTGGCTGAATGTACTCCTGTGCCCACCCAGTACATTAGGTAGTGGATGGGAGACATTGACCAAGATGGCATGCAACTTAGACAGCATCCTCTTTTCAGACACCACCGTCAGAGAGTCCAGTTCCATCCCCACAACATCACTGGCCTTACGAATGAGTTTGTTGATTCTGTTGATGTCTGCTACCCTCAGCCTGCTGCCCCAGCACACAACAGCAAACATGATAGCACTGGCCACCACAGACTCGTAGAACATCATCAACATGGTACGGCAGATGTTAAAGGACCTCAGTCTCCTCAGGAAATAGAGACGGCTCTGACCCTTCTTGTAGACAGCCTCAGTGTTCTTAGACCAGTCCAGTTTATTATCAATTCGTATCCCCAGGTATTTGTAATCCTCCACCATGTCCACACTGACCCCCAGGATGGAAACAGGGGTCACCGGTACCTTAGCTCTCCTCAGGAAATCTGTAACTGACTTTGTAAGCAACTATCAACGATAACCCACTACCACCGGACCGGTCAGCAGGTAGACGATGGCATCCTCAACTCCTAGTCGGGGCTGGTAGGCCAACTGGAGGGGATCTAAGTGTGGCCTGATCATAGGACGGAGCAGCTCCAGAACAAGTCTCTCCGGGGTCTTCATGCTGTGGGAGGTCAATGCCACCGGTCTGTAGTCATTGAGGCCGCTGGGGCGCTGCGTCTTCGGCACAGGGACGAGGCAGGACGTCTTCCACAGTACAGGAACC
The DNA here is from genome assembly GCF_030028105.1 of Mobula birostris. Taxonomy (NCBI): domain Eukaryota; kingdom Metazoa; phylum Chordata; class Chondrichthyes; order Myliobatiformes; family Myliobatidae; genus Mobula; species Mobula birostris. The sequence continues at coordinate 29,650,151 of NC_092397.1, forward strand.
CTCCGGAGCCTCAGGCTCAGGTTGAAGACATGGCGAAGTACTCCACATAGCTGAGGGGCACAGTCATTGAGCACCCTGGTACTGACACCATCCGGTCCTGCAACCTTGCTTGGGTTGAGACGTTTCAGCTGTCTTCTCACCTGTTCAGCCGTGAAGCCCACCATGGTGGTTTCGTGTGGGGGAGGGGTATAGTCATGAGAGCAGGGCGGGGGACTGTGAGGAGGGGTAGGAGGGGAGAGTGGAATATGTGTTGGTTGGGGGCCGACAACAAATGGCTCACGTGGGGGATGAGCAGGGGTCATAATGTCAAATCTGTTAAAGAACAGGTTAAGTTCGTTGGCCCTGTCCACACTGCCTTCAGCTCCTCTGTTGCCAGTTTGCCGAAACCCAGTGATGGTCCTCATCCCACCTCCAGACCTCTCTCATGTTGTTCTGCTGCAGTTTCCACTCAGGCTTCCTCCATGAGAAGTAAAAATCTTTACGTTATGTCTCTGCCTAAATGTGTAATGTGCAATTTGTAGTAACTTATAATAAATAGTATGTACAACAGGACAGTCACTATAACATTGAAATATATTTGTGCAATTGTTTCTGTGTGCGTGTGTGTGTGTGAGAGAGAGAGAGAGAGAGAGTCACCAGGAAGAAGCTGAAGGACTGAAGGACAGTTCAAAATGGGAAACTGCAGGGACAGAGGTAGGGATCGGTCAGTGTTGCTGGTCTCCGTTGAGAGATGAATAATTAGCCAACAAAATGATGAAAACTGTAAGTATAGCTGTTTCGTGACAAAGCTCAGTCTTTGAAATTAAATCTACCGGCCTATTTCCACCAGATACGCTGCTGAGGTAATGCCAAATAATTTTGATGTATTTGTCTCCAATCGACCCAATATTTACATTAGAGCAATGGTATTGCATTGAAGTGCTTGTTCAATCAACTGTAACTAAGACAGTTGGTGAGGTGTACAACCCTGTCTCTGGAGACAGATTTTCTGTATAAATCTGGGCCGCTTTGAATGCATCAGCTGTCTGCCAGAGCTGTGAATACAGGAGCAACAGAAATCACAGATTCCTTCTGAAATGGTTTATCCAGTCATCTGGCAGATAGAAGACGTTTACTACCCTTTTATTTCAGCCTTTGGAATTCCCGGTAAGCCTTAGTGTCAGCTGCCGTGGGTGGATGGTGAAGCTTAATCCCAATGCTGTGATTGATTCTGCCGCTGGTTTGAACTGTCACATTCCAGTCCCAGTATTCGGCATTTCAGGAATGGAGTGGAACCACCGGCGCTATGGATGCTGCGATTTCTATCTAAAACCAAACCAATACAGCGAATTCAGCGGCCAATTTCTCAGGGTGTGAGCGGGTCAGGCAGCGTACTTCCAGCGCTTTATGATCAATGATGAGATGTTCGGTACTCTGCATTTGGTCTTGTAGCAGCTGCACTGCATTTGTAAATATTGTGTTGATACAGCCCGCGGAGTTTATGTCAGTTCATCGTCTGCATTTGAATGTGAGTGATTGTCTACTTAGGAGCAACAATAAAACCATTCACTGCAGTAACACTTCAGCAAATGTGAGGAGTTCTATCTTGTAACACGAAACTGTTGTGGATTTTTAGTGAATATCTGCGTTATGACTGAATATAAAGCAGTTGATAGACAGCACAATGAAGTTGATGCTGAGTCAATTAACACAACCGACGTGGTGCTTCATAGTTATCACTACTGTGAAATGTATTCCATTATATATACATCCGGCACTGTTACAGACATCTGACCACGGCACCGAGTTTGAATTCCTCTCCCCTACATCCCTGTGAAGAACTCAGTGGAAGGAGTCATGTCCGTCTATGAGGTTTTGTCAGACTGCGCTGTATCTGTTGGAATCAATCAATGTTCTGTTGTAAAGTCAGTGAAGTGGCAAATGCTGGAATAGGAAACAAACTCGGGGAATGCTGGAAACACCAGGTAGCCTGTATGGAAAGAGAAACCAGTTAACACTCGTGTCAGGGGTCTCTCTGAGAACAGTTTTGGGGAGAGATACTTTTACTGTTTTTACACATATTATGTTTTGGCTGGATGAGTGTTTCGTTTCCAGCATTTCCTGTTTTTGTTCCGTCTTTCAGCTATTCTGTCGCCGATAGAGATTGCCCTTAAAGTTGATGATTGTCTAATGAAAGAATTCCGCCATCAGCGTCCGGGTTTATTCATTTCATCCAGATGATAGTGAGGTCAGCTGAGAAGATCATCGGGGTCTCTGTTCCCGCCATTACAGACATTTACACCACACGCTGCATCCGTAAAGCAAACAATATTATGAAGGACCCCACGCACCCATCACACAAACTCTCTCCCTCCTGCCATCTGGCAAAAGGCACCGAAGCATTCGGGCTCACACGACCAGAATATGCAACAGTTTCTTCCCCCAAATCCATCAGACTCCTCAATTCAGAGCCTGGACTGACACCAACCTACAGCCCTCTACTCTGCCTATTGTCTTGTTTATTATTTATTGTAATGTCTGCACTGTTTTTTACACTTTCTGCAGTCCTGAGTAGGACTATAATCTAGTGTAGTTTTTCTGTTGTTTTACGTAGTTCAGTGTAGTTTTTATATTGTTTCTTGTAGCACCATGGTCCTGAAAACGTTGTCTCGTTTTTACCGTGTACCAGCAGTTATGGTCGAAATGACAATAAAAGGTGATTTGACGTGAGACACAGAAGGCGCCGGTAGAAAATGTTCCATCCAGTATTGACTCTGAGGAGGACGTTATCCAGTTTTAGCTTTCCGCTGCCACTTCACATTTCACTCATCAGTAAGGAATCCGTATTCAGATCAGATAGAATGTATTTTACTGTTCAAACTCCTTCTCTGTCTCCTACAGCTCTGCGCCATCTCTCGACCCTCATACTGCTAAATGCAGCAATAAAGTGGAAATATTACAAAATCTTTTCAAACTGCTGCATTGGCTTCTGCTCGGTATTTTCTCAACTTGCTGTTTCCTGCCTCTCTTCCAGCGAACTTGGTGGCGGTTGTGATCCTGTCCCGGGGAAAGTGCGGTCTCTCCAAATGTGTCACTCGCTACCTGGTGGGAATGGCAGCGGCCGATCTCCTTGTCGTTATTTCGGATCCGCTGCTGAGGTGGACTGCTGTGATTTATTTTGCCCGATTATTCCTGTTCATCACTCCTGTGTGCAGAATCTGTGAATGGTTGGTTGCCGCGAGCACTGCGACCTCAGTCTGGCTGACTGTCGCTTTCACCGTCGATCGATTTGTGGCTATTTGCTGTGAGAAGCTGAAAACAAAATATTGCACCGAGAGAACGGCGGCTGTGGTTATCGGGACAGTGAGTGTGCTGGCCTGTCTGGAGACTGTCCCCTGGGGATTTGTATACGGGCCCAGGGAAATAATTGACGGTGTTCCCTGGTATTGTCTTCTTACACCGAGCTTCACAAACTCTCCCTCATGGTCGGCATTTGAGATGTTTCACCTCATTTTGACACCTTGTGTCCCATTCTTTCTGATTTTGCTGTTCAATATTCTGACTGTCAGGCGGATTCTAGTGGCCAGTCGGGGCCGCAGGGGGCTCCGGGGACAAAAGAGTGGAGAGAATGACAAGGACCGGGAGATGGAGAACCGACGCAAATCAATCGTTTTGCTCTTCAGCATAACCGGTACTTTTGTATTGTTGTGGGGAACATTTGTGGTATTTTCTATCTATAGACGGATTTCAATGAGTTTTCTTGATACTGGCACGGATCCCCGTTACATAACAGGACAGACAGCGCTAATGCTGCAGGTTCTCAGTTCCTGCACCAACACGTGTATTTACGCCCTGACTCAGAGCAAATTCCGAGAGGAACTGAAGAATGCGGTGAAATACCCACTGAATCGGATTTTCAAACTCATTACACATTGGAAATAAATGCTGAAAATTATTATAATTCAGGTGCCTTCATGCTCCCTATTCTAGCTCCCCAGTTCTGGGTAAATGGAAACAATGTAATGAACAGAGTTATAAGCAATCACGAGAAAATCGACAGTTGCTCGAAATACAAAACAGCACACACAAAATCTGATCCTATAAAGTGTCTCGGCCAGAAACGTCGACTGTTTACTCTTTTCCTCACATAGAATGCTGGACGAACTCAGCAGGTCTGGAATTATCTATGGAAAAGAATAAACTGTCGACGTTTCTGGCCGAGACCCTTCATGTGTCATAATGGGGTGCTGGGAACGGACCCAAATGCGAGACACAGACACTGAAATACAAGGAACAGGACTTTACTGGAGTAGGGACGTGACAGGACACAGGCAAGGAGCAGGGACAAGAACGCAGACGAGAGCTTGGACCGCGAGCCAGAGACTGGACAAGGACCCAGAACCTGGGTTTTGCTCGGGTTCGGGCGCCAGAGCCAGGCATGGACATGACATGACTACAGGCTTCAGGCTGGGGTCCTGGTCCTGTGGCTTGAGCTTAGAGACAGGCTGGGTTCGTGGTCATGAGGCTTGCGGCATGGAGGCAGGCTTGGTGTCTTGAGGCTTGAGGCTTGGAGACAGGCTTGGTGTCTTGAGGCTTGAGGCTTTGAGGCAGGCTTGGGGTCTTGAGGCTCGAAGCTTGGAGACAGGCTGGGGGTCTTGAGGCTTGAAGCTTGGAGACAGGCTGGGGGTCTTGAGGCTTGAAGCTTGGAGACAGGTTTGGGATCCTCGAGGCTTGGGTTCTTGGAGCTTGGCTTGGGATCTTGAGCTTGGCTGCTGGCTGGGATATGGGATCTTGAGCTTGGCTGCCGTTGGGTACTTCGAGGCTTGGGTATGGACACCGAGCCAGAGACTGGGCAAGGACACGGAATATGGGACTTGACTCGGTCCCGGACTTCAGAACTGGGCAAGGACAAGACGAGGCTACAGGACTGAACATGACTTCGGTGTGGAACTCCTGGGTAGGGCGAGACATAAGGACAGGTAAAGGAACATGGACAGGACTCGGACAGGACTGGACTAGGCATGGACTGGACAAAGGCCTTCAGGAGCACGGCGCCTGCGACTAAAAGAGACAGGAGCATGGAACACAGAGTCAGGACCCCTCCTTCGGAACAGGATGTAGGACCGGGAGTCGCACAGATAACACAGAGCCGGGACCCCTCCTTGGGAACAGGACATAGGGTCGGGACTCATGCACAGAACACTGCACATGCAGAGACGGATCCCAACACAAGGTGGCGGCAAACGGCCGGACCCATCTAGCGAAGGCGTGGAATCAGAGACAGATCCTAACACTAGATAGCGGCAAACGGCCAGAACTACCTGGTGAAGGCGTGGACACAGAAAGACAATTCCACACAACGAAAGACAGTTTCTTATCGTGAGCTAACAAGGCTGTGGGCTTACTCCGGCGGTAAAACTTCAGTGGAACAGGCAGGGTATACAGGCGGGGCATCCTGGCTAGGTGAGTAGGCAGAAAGTCAGGCAAGGGGGGAGGGGGTTGACAGGGAGGGGAACAAAACAGTTCAGCAGGGATTCGCTGGTTTGCAGAGGTATTTATGTCTCAGCCCCAAAATGAGAAACATGTGCCCACAACAGAAACTGGGGTAAACCAGAAATCCCGGAACAACGAACCATGGACCGGACCATGAACCAGAACACGGACATCACGGACTGGACCATGACATCATGAGAGTCCTGTTAACTGCTTATTCTTTTCCATTTTGTTTGTGTTCCCTTGGAATTACATAACAGTTATTTACAGCTCCTCCCGTCAGTATCACTGGCCTCAACACCACAGAGAAATCCCTTTTGCATCTCACGTCCCGTCCTGTTAAATTGAAGCTTGAGGAGAACCTGTTTCCCCTGCTTCCTGGTTCTGACAAAACTGCCTGATCTTGGAGTATATTTTGGTCTGTATCATCCACTTCTTCTCCTGTCATAACCGGTCCTTTCCTTTTCCTGAGAGAGTGAGTGAGAGAGAGAGAGAGAGAGAGAGAGACAGACAGACAGAGAGACAGAGAGAGATGAGGCTGCATGATATTGTCGGATGTGTGTTTCCCCTCCATCTCGGAGATCGGCTTGTTTAGTGGATGATAAGTATTATTTTGAATTATGTACTGTTACTGCAATAGAAATTTGTTTTTTCTTTCTGTATTAAAATCGTACGAGTTCTAACGAAGTGTTTTGTTCTAACAAAGTGTGTTGTTTCAAACCGTGTGCAGTCTCCTTTGTTTGCGTATGCCTAAATCAATACCCTTAACTGAATCCAAAACGAGAGGCAATTTGAAGGCACATGAATATACTGAGATGGAATGCTATGAATCACATGCAGTCATCACTTTAGCCGGGTGCTGGGGGTGTGGTCACAGACAAGATTATCTGTGGAAATGAGTGAAACTGCAGGAAGGTACTTTGCATCGATCATGCCAGAGACAAGGATGTCTCTGAGAAGGTACAGGCCATTCTGAAAGGGCAGGGCCAGCAGCCAGGAGTCATGATCCTTATTAGAACTAACAACACAGAGACAAGGTACTGCAAATTGTATTTAAGGAGTAAAGGAGTAGGAATTTCAGGATTTCTTCAGTTGTCACATGCTTGCGAGGTAGGGTATGGTAATTTGGTACACTTAAATGAGTGGCTAACAATCTGGTGCGGGGGGGTGGGGGAATGCATCAGGAACACAGATCATTGGGTTCTCTTGCAGAATAAATGGGACTGGTGTAAGGAGGATGGGTTACAGTGAAGGGAAACTAATATTCACACAGGGAATCTTGCTGGAGTCACACTGATGATTTTTATCATGTGCCATGTGGAGCGGGTGTTGGGATCCAGAGCTACAGGTCAGTAAGTAGCATTGATCGGAAGGTAGAGGTGAGGTCAAAGAACCCCCAAAGGAAGTAAAGATGGGGACACATTAATGAGCAGAGTGGCACCGAAAGGCAGATGTGAGTTTATTTCAGGGCAGAGTGTAGAACAGTGAAAGCAGGTGTGCTTAGAGCCTGGATTAGTAATGTCAAGGTAATTCATCCACTGCAGAGATCTGGTTGAGAGAAGGGTAGGACTGGTATCTGAACATTGCAGGATTTATATGATTCAGACAGTCCAGAGGGAGCTAAAAGAGGTTGGGGAGCTGTACTGCTGATCCGGCAGAAAGTAACACGTTTGAGGTCATCCTAGAGGCTCATCAAGTAAGACAATGTGGAAGGAATCAGGAATAAGAAATGCACAATCACGGTGATGGGATTATACTGTAGACCTCCCAATAGCCAGTAAGAGAGAGGAAGAGATATGTTAGCAGGTTATGGTCTAATGTAAAAACAATAGAGTAGCATTGAAGAAGAAGAAATCTTATAACTCCGGCTAGACTCACAAGGACGCCGTCTTCGCGGCATTTTTGTCGCAGGCTTTCTTAATTTTACGAGGCAGAGTTGCCAGCTCGACGCTCAGCCAAGTACGGATGGAATGCCTGCAAGGGTGGGGGCCCTCTGGGTTCGAACTCGGGAGGTTTCAGCCGGCAAAGTAGCTGTAGTGGCTGAATAATCTTCTCAGAATAACTGAGGCACCTTCACCACCTGAGGCTTGGATGCAGCATTATTTGTGAGGTGTGTTCAGGAAGGTTTCTAGAAACAGTGTATAGGTGGTCCGCCAAGGAGGGGGGCATATGTGGCATAGTATTGGGAAATAAGCCTAGCAAGATGATTGGAGATTAAATGGGAAAACAAAAACTAAGGATGATAATGCAGGAAGTTTTCAGAAGGTTATTAATAAGGATAAACATGGACAAGCAGGTGGGTGAATGTAAGTTTCTGGAAATCAAATTACAGCAGAATCCAGCAGGAATCATAGAGAGTAGTCTGGGAGCTGATGTTACTGGATAGAGCTAATGTTAAGTGATTTCTGACATGCGAGCGTCTCTTACAGTCCAGTCAGTCAGAATTCAGGTGTACCCTGTTTCTGTGAGGAGGGTAGAGAAGGACAGCGTCGTTCAAGAACCTAAGGTGATGGGAAATATTGTACATGTTTAAAAATGCAAGAGGAGTCATGTGTAAGGTTGAGGAAGATGAAATTAGACAGGGTCTTGGAGAACCATTCCAGAAGCAAGAACCAGGTCACACTGTGAATCAGGAGAGCGAACAGTGATCAGAAAATGAATACATTGAGTTTATGCCTGGTGGCAGAGTTAGCATGTGAGGTAGAAAATGAATTCTTTGCATTCAATGGCGATCACTAAGGAGAAGGACATGGAGTACAGCGTGAAAAGAAAGGGGGTATGGAGATATTCTCTGGCTTGTTAATACTAACAAGGAGGTGCTGTTGGGACGTTCAGACCATTTATATGGGTAAATCCTTTGGGTTATTTAGTACTTTGGGATACACAGACCACATGCTGTTAAATATGATGTTTAAATTGCTGGTACTGTACTGTAAGGCGACAGAACCTAACAATATCTGGCCCGTCTTGCAAGGGGACGGACAAAGTCTATTTCTGGTATAAACATACCCTGCATATGTGACTGCTCAAGAAAGGCAGCAGTTGAATACAGGGACAGTGAACTTAACCATATCTAGACCTTCAGTACCAGCACACAGGCCCGTGCAGTGAGCACACGGATCTGTACATACCCAGAACTGCACTCCACCATTAAACACTTCTACAACACAGGGACTTCAAGGAAAGACACCTGTACAACCCTGATACTGGACTGCTATTCATAGACAATATCTATCCCCTCCTTCCGACTGGGCATCTCTCAGGATGTAACAGAGATTTGAAAAGGGAGAACCTTGAATTATGTGTGCTTCAATTTCCAAAAGGTTTGGAAATGCCACCGGCAGAAAGAGGAACAAGAATGTAGGTAGTTTATGGAAAGTTGTGAAAGCAGCTGAGGAGTGTGTAACTGTAATTTCCCCAAAATTGACTGAGATTATCTTCGTGCAGAATTTGTTGGATTTTCCAGAATTTACGCTCTATACTATGTAAGTTTGTGCAGATGAAGGAATTTCATCTAGAACTTCGATAATGTTGAAAACATAGAAAACGTACAGCACGATACAGACCCTTTGGCCCACAAAGCTGTGCCAAACATGTCCTTACCTTAGAACTACCTCAGCTTACCCATAGCCCTCTATTTTTCTAAGCCCCATGTATCCATCCAGGAGTTTCTTAAAATAAGCTATCGTTTCTGCCTCCACCAACACCGCCGGCAGCCCATTCCAGGCACTCATTATTTTTAAATTAAAAACAAACTTACCCCTGACATCTCCTCTGTACCTATTTCCAAACACTTTAAAACGATGTCCTCTCCTGCGAGCCATTTCAGACTTGGGAGGGGGAGGGGTGGGGAAAGTAACTCCGACTATCCACAAGATCAATGCCTCTCCTTATCTTGTACGCTTCTATCCTATCACCTCTCATCCTCCGTCGCTCAAAGAGAAAAGGCCGAATTCACTCAAACTATTCTCATAAGGTATGCTTCTCAATCCCGGCATCATCCTTGAAAAGCAACACTCACATCACACTGAAGGAACTTCCTTGAAGATCTCCTCTGCACCTTATCTGTGGTTTCCACGGCCTTCCTGCAGTGAGGCGACCTGAACTGAGCACAGTACTCCAAGTGGGGTTTGATCAGGGTCCAAAAGAGCTGCAACCTTACCTCTTGGCTCTTAAACTCGATTCCACGATTGATGAAGGCCAATGCACTGTATGCCTTCTCAACCGCAGAGTCAACCTGCTTAGCAGCTTTGCGTGCCCTATGGAGTTGGACCCCAGGATCACTCTGATCCTCCACACGGCCATTAATACGTATTCTGTCATCATATTTCACCTTTACAAAATGAACCACCCCACACTAAATTGGTTGAACCCCACCTGCCACTTCTCAGACCAGTTATGCATCCTATCAATGCTCTGTTGTAACCCCTGACAGCCCTGCTCACTTTATCCACAACACTCCCAACCGTTGTGTCATCAGTATATTTCTAACTCATCCCTCCACTTCCTCATCCAGGCCATTTATAAAAATCACAAAGAGTAGTGGTCCGAAAACAGATCCCTGAGTCACACCACTGGTCATCGTCCTCCATGCAGAAATGATCTGTCTACAACCACTCTTTGCCTTCTGTTGGCAAGCCAGTTCTGGATGCACAAATCAATCTCCCCCTGGATCCCATGACTCCTTATATTCTCAATAAGCCTTGCATGGGTACCTCATCGAATGCCTTGCTAAAATCCATATACACTACATATGTGGCACTCCCTTCATCAATGTGTTCAGTCACATCCTCAGTATATTCAATCAGGCCCGTTAGGCACGATCTGCCTTTGACAAAGCCTTGCTGACTATTCCGAATCATATTATGCCTCTCCAGATGTTCATAAATCTTGCCTCTCCGGATATTCTCCAGCAACTTACCAGCCATTGAAGAAAGACTCACTGGCCTCTAATTTCCTGGGTTATCCCAACTCCCTTTCTTGAATAAAGAAACAACATCTGCAGCCCTCCAATCCTCCGGAACCTCTCCCGTCTCATTGATGATGCAAACATTATCACCAGAGTCTCAGCAATCTCCACCCTCGCTTCCCGCCGTAGCATGGGGTAAATTCCGTCCTGTCCCGGTGACTTATCCAACTTGATGAATAATGAGCACACCATGTTGGGGAATTTACTAAACTGAGGGCAAGCTAATGAGAACTATACTGGGCAGGAATGGGGAGAGTGGAGACTGGGAGCTGCTGTGATCGGGTAAACTCACATCTGGCCTGTCGGATTTATTTAAAGTCGAGCAGTTCATCAACGTTGCAAATTGTCAGAAAGGAGAAGCGACCGTGAGGAAACTTTAGTAAGTGGAAATTATACAAGGCCCCCGATGAATGTAGAGCAATATGCAAATTAAACAGAGAATCAAGTGTTGAATGATGCTGGGAGAAGGGGAATTATTTTGCAGAGAAGACTGGCGAGAATACCAAGGCACTTTGCAGATATATTAAAAACACGAGGAACATCACAAAGAAGGTGGGAAAGTAGAACAACTCAGAGGAGAGAACGTATGCCTGGAGGTGGGCAAAGCACCAAATGATTACTTCATGTCAGTATTCCTTGAACGGAAAGTGATGCAGTAAAGAAAGTTCAGGAGGATACAGCGAAATTCCACTGCACGTTGATAACAAGCTGATGGGAGCGTCGAGACTCTCACCAGACTGGATGGGATACATCCGAGATTATTGAGTGAACGAGGCTAGATAGCAGATTTCTGGGGCCTTCACGGAGACCTTTGTCGACTATTTTTAATGGCACATATTGTTTCAAAGGACTGGAGATGTGTCGATGTTGTTTCCCTGTTTAACGAGGGCAATAGTGACAATCCAGGAATTGGTTGACTCCGACATTAATGTTGTGGAAATAACTGGAGATAATTCTTACTCATAGAATCAACCTACATTGGTAAAGTCATATCTTTTCAGGGTAGCCATCATGGCTTTCTGTGGGTGAGATCACATTTTATGTAAAACAGTTGATTGATGAAGGCTGGGCCGTGGATATTGTACACATGGACTTTGATAAGCTTTCAACAAGGCCTCTCATGGTAGGCTCATGCAGAGCATTTAGACTCCATGGAGATTTGGTAGAGACTCCGTGGAGATTCCATGCAGAAAGCAATGGTTGAAGGGTGTTATTCTAACTGGAGATCTGTGAACAGAGGTTCTCCACGAGGATCAGTGCTGGGAACTGAATTTAAACTGAACTGAATTAACTTTATTTCTTATATCCTTCATATACATAAGGAGTAAAAATCTTTATGTTACGTCTTCATCTAAACGTGCAATGTGCAATCATAGTAATATACAATAAATAGAACAGTCCATGCAATATAGTGTACACTCAAATCAGCGTGAGTTCATCAGTCTGATGCCCTGGTGGAAGAAGCTGCCCTGGAGTCTTTTGAACCTAGCTGTTATGCTGCGGTACCGTTTCCCGGATGTTAGGAACTGGAATAGATCGTGGCTGGGGTGGCTCGAGTGCCCAGTGATTCTACGAGCCCTTTTTACAAACCTATCCTTGTAAATGTCCTGAATCATGAGAAGTTTACAACTACAGATGCGCTGGGCTGTCCTCACCACTCTCTGCAGAGTCCTGCGATTCAGGAAGGTACTGTTCACATACCAGGCAGTAATGTAGCCAGTCAGAATACACCCAATTGTGCCCCTTTAGAAAGTTCTTATGATTTGTGTGCCCGCACCAAACTTTCTCCACCGTCTGAGGTGAAAGTAGCTTCAGTGAGTAGAAAGTGGGGGTTGTGCTTTATTCACCACACAGCTGGGGTGCACAGACCACGTGAGGTCCTCGATGATGTGCATGCCGAGGAATCGGAAGCTGCTCAACTCCAGACCGATTGGAGTCAATAGGGATTCGCCGGTCTCCATTCCTCCTGTAATCCGCAACCAGCTTCTTTGTTTTTGCGAGGTGGGGGGGGGGGGTTGTTTTGCTGACACTACTGTGTCAGAGGGATGACTTCTCCCCTGAGGGCCAGCTCACTATTGTTTGACAGTAGGCCAATCACTGTCGTGTCGTTGGGTAATTTAATTAGCAGCTTAGAGCTGTGGGTGGCGATACGGTCACTGGTGTACAGGGAGTAAAGGAGGGGAATCAGTTAGCAGCACCGAGGGGCTCCTGTATTGAGAGTTAGAGGGGTCGTGGTGAGGAAGCCCACCCTTACAACCTGCTGGTGATCTGACAGGAAGTCCAGGATCCAGCTACACAAAGCTGGATCAACGCCGAGGTCTCCGAGCTTCTTTTCGAGCCTAGATAGAACTATTGTGTTGAATGCCAAACTGTAGTCCAAGAACAGCATTCTCACATGTATGCTTCTTCTCCAGCTGTGCAACGACTAGCTGTAGAGCTGTGGTTACTGTGTTCTCTGTCGATCGGTTGTGTCGGCAGGCAAATTGCAGGGGTTCCAGTCTGGGTGGCAGCGAGCTGCAGTTGTAATACTTGACCAGCCTCTCGAAGCCATTGCTTATTATTATGGTGTGCGCAAGAGGACGCCAGTCATTCAGGCATGTTACCTTGGTATGTTTTGGTACAGGGACAATGGTGGATAACTTGAAGAAGGAGGGCACTCTGTCCTGGGAGGGGAGATTGGTGAGGACGAGTGAGACATCGCGGCGAGAGACAGATGGAGACACAGATAGGGGGCAGGACGGAGAGAGAGTGAGACAGTGAAATTGAATGAGACATTGCGAGGGAGAGACAGAATGAGACAGAAACGGAGAGGGGGATAGAGAAATAGTGAGAGTGAATGGGACATCGTGAAGGAGTGAGCGAGAGGCTGCAGGACGCGAAGGAGAGAGAGCGAATGAGTCATCGCGAGAAAGATGGCGCGAGGGAGTTGGCGTGAGGCAGAGGGCGCGAGGGAGAGGACCTGAGGGAGAGCGCGTGTGGGGCAGACAGAGAGAGAGAGAGAGAGAGCGAGAGAGAGCGAGAGAGAGATAGAGAGAGAGAGAGAGAGAGGTGAATGAGACATATGAAGGGAGACCGCGACAGTGAGGGAGAAAACAGGCTGCGTGACAATGTCGGATCTGTGTTTCTCCTCCAACACGAAGATTGGCTTGTTTAGTGGATAGTAAGTATTATTTTAAATTATGTACTGCTGCTACTGTAGATATTTGTTTTTTCATTCTGTATTAAAATCGTACGAGTTCGAACAAAGTGTTTTCATTTCAACATACGTACAGACTCCTTTGTTTGCAAATGCATGTGTAAATATCCTGAGCTGAATCAAAAAAGAATACAATGAATGATTTTTAAAACAATTTTCATTGCAAGATTCTGTTACATAAGCTCATCAATATACAGGACATGGAAGGATATGAATCACAGGCAGCAAACACTTTAGCTGGGGGAACACAGACGGGAGTGTCTGTGGAAATGAGTGAGATTACAGGATAGTGCATTACTTCACTCATGCCAGGAACAAGGATAACTCTGAGAAGCTACAGGCCATCCTGAAAGGGCAGGATGAGCAGCCAGACCTTATTAGAACTAACAACAGAGACAAGATTCTTTAATGAGAATTTCAGGGAGTTGGGCAGAAAATAAACATAGAACATAGAACATAGAATAGTACCGCACAGTACAGGCCCTTCGGCCCACAATTTTGTGCCGACCCTTAAACCCAGCCACACATTTAACCCCATATACCTGTCCAGCCATCTCTTAAATTTTACTAGTGTTTCTGCCTCCACCACATACTCAGGCAGTGTATTCCATGCACCAACCACTCTCTGAGTAAAGAATCTTCATCTAATATCCCCCTTGAACTTCCCACTCTTTATCTTCAAGCCACGTCCTCTTGTTACTGAACAGTGGAGCCCTGGTGAAGAGGCTCTGGCAGTGCACTATATCTATTCCTCTTAATATCTTGTATACCTTTATCATGTCTCCTCACATCCTCCTTCTCTCCAAAGAGTAAAGCCCTAGCTCCCTTAATCTCTGATCATAATGCATGCTCTCTAAACCAGGCTGCATCCTGGTGACTCTCCTCTGTACCTTTTCCAATACTTACACATCTTTCCTATAGTGTGACGACCAGAACTGGACACAGTACACCAAGTGTAGCCTAACCAGAGTTTTATAGAGCTGCAATATTACCACGCGACTCTTAAACTCTATCCCGCGACTTACGAAAGCTAACAACCCATAACCTTTCTTGACGGCCCTATCTATCTTTGAGGTTACTTTCAAGGATCTGTGGAAATGTACCCCCAGATCCCTCTGCCCCTCCGCACTACCAAATATCCTACCATTTACTCTGTACTCTGTCTTGGAGTTTGTCCTTCCAAAGTCTACCACATCACGGGTTGAACTCCATCTGCCACTTCTCAGCCCACTTCTGCATCCTATCATTGTCTGTCTGCAATCTTGGACAATCCCCTTCCCTATCTATCACACCACCAACCTTTGTGTCGTCTGCAAACTTGCTAACCAACCGTTCTACCACCACATTCAGGTTGTTAATAAAATCACGAAAGGTAGAGGTCCCAAAACGATCCTTATGGGACACCACTAGTCACAACCCTCCATTCCGAATGTACTCCCTCCACCACGACCCTCTGCTTTCTGGCAGGCAAGCCAATTCTGAATCGACCTAGACAAACCTCCCTGGAGCCCATGCCTTCTGACTTTCTGAATAAGCCTAATGTATGGAGCCTTGTCATATGCCTTACTAAAATCCATGTAGATCACATCCACTGCAGTACCCACATCTATATGCCTGATTACCTCCTCAAAGAACTCTACCAGGCTTGTTAGACACAATCTGCCCTTCACAAAGCCATGCTGACTGTCCTTGATCAGACCATGATTCTCTAAATGCCCAGAGACCCTATCTCTAAGAATCTTTTCCAGCAGTTTTCCCACCACAGAAGTAAGGCTCAGTGGTCTATAATTACCCGGACTACCCTTACTACTTTTTTTTTTTGAACAAGGGGACAATATAAGCCTCACTCCAATCCTCCGGTACCATTCCCGTGGGCAACAAGGACATAAAGATCCTAGCCAGGGCCTCAGCAATCTCTTCCCTCGCCTCGTGAAGCAGCCTGGGGAATATTCCTTCAGGCCCCGGGACTTGTCTGTCCTAATGTATTTAACAATTCCAACACCTCCTCTCCCTTAATATCAAAATGCTCCAGAACAACAACCACACTCATATTGTCCTCACCGTCATCAAGTTCCCTCTCATTGGTGAATACCGAAGAGAAGTATTCATTGAGGACCTCGCTCACTTCGACAGACTCCAGGCACATCTTCCCACCTTTATCTCTAATCCGTCCTACCTTCACCCTGTCATCCCTTTTGTTCTTCACATAACTGAAAAATGCCTTGGGGTGTTCCTTTACCCTACTCGCCAAGGCCTTCTCATGCCCCCTTCTTGCTCAGCTCAGCCCATGCTTAAGCTCATTTCTTACTACCCTATTTTCCTCAATAGACCCATCTGATCCTTGCTTCCTAAACCTCATGTATGCTGCCTTCTTCCAGCTGATCAGGTTTTCCACCTCACTTGTCACCCATGGTTCCTTCACCCTAACATTCTTTATCTTCCTCACCGGGATAAATTTATCCCTAAGACCTGCAAAAGATCGCTAAACATCGCCCACATGTCCATAGTACATTTCCCTGCAAAAACATCATCGCAATTCACAACCACAAGTTCTAGCCTTATAGCCTCATAATTTACCCTTCCCCAATTAAAAATGGTCCTGTCCTCTCTGATTCTATCCTTTTCCATGATGATGTTAAAGCCAGGGAGCGGTGGTCACTGTCCCCCAGATGCTC
This sequence comes from Mobula birostris, assembly GCF_030028105.1. Classification (NCBI taxonomy): domain Eukaryota; kingdom Metazoa; phylum Chordata; class Chondrichthyes; order Myliobatiformes; family Myliobatidae; genus Mobula; species Mobula birostris. The sequence goes on from NC_092397.1 coordinate 29,666,463, forward strand.
ACACACTGAGCGATCTGTGACCTGACCCGGTTCGTTACCTAATACTAGATCTATTATGGCATTCCCCCTAGTCGGCCTGTCAACATATTGTGACAGGAAATCTAGGAATATTCAGAATTCCTCCCTGCCCTGGTGCCAGCCACGTCTCTGTAATGGCCACTACTTCATAATTACATGTATGTATCCAAGCTCTCAGTTCATCCCCTTTGCTCCTAAAGCTTCGTGCATTGAAGTACACGCACATTAGCCCTTCTACTTTACTAACTTTACACCCTTTATTCTGTTTCTCTTTCCTCAAAGCCTTCGAATATATATTAGATCTGGCTATAGTCCATGCACTATTCTTGCAGTTCTCGGATGACCTTTATCCTCCTTCACCTAATTATCTGCTCTAACACTCTGCTCCCCACTCCTCCCCGCAATTCTGGTGTATTTCCTCCGGAGCAGCACTCGGAATCCTTCCCACAAGGATGTTGCCCCCCCCTCCAGTTCAGGTGGAACCCATCCCGTCGGAACAGGTCCCACCTTCCCTGGAAAAAGGCCCAATTGTCCAGAAACATGAAGGCCTTCCTCTTGCACCAACTCCTTAGCCACGTGTTCAGCTTCATTATCTTCCCATTTCTAGCTTCACTAGCACGTGGCACAGGTAGCAATCCTGAAATTGCTACCCTGGAGGTCCTGCCCTTCATCTTTGCACCTAACTCCCTAAACTCTCTTTGCACTGTCTCCTCCACCTTCCTATACAGGTCATTGATCCCTACATGGACCACGACATCTGGCTGCTCACCCTCTTTACTGAGGATACAGAGAAATCGCATGAGATATCGCGGACCCTGGCACCAGGGAGACAACAGATCTTCCGGGATTTTCGATCTCCCACAGAACCTCTTATCTGTCCCCCTAAGTATCGAATCCCCTATGACTACTGTTCTCCTCTTTTCCCTCTTTCCCTTCCGAGCTGAGGGTCCAGTCTCGGTGACAGAGATGCGACCACAGCAACTTGTCCCTGGTCGGTCTTCCCCATCAACAGCTTCCAAAACGGTATACTTATTATTGATGGGAACGGCCGCAGGGGTGCTCTGCTCATTCTGTCTATTTTCCTTCCCTCTCCTGACAGTCATCCAACTACCTGTCTCCTGACTTTTAGGGGTGACTATCTCCCTGAAACCCCTCTCCATTTCTGCCTCTGCCTCCCGAATGATCCGAAGTTCATCCAGCTCCAGCTGCAGTTCCCTAACTCGGTTTGTCAGGAGATGCAGCTGGATTCACCTTTTACATTTGTAGTCATCAGCAACAATTTTGCTCACCCTGTATTCCCACATACTGCAAACGGAGCACTCGACTGCCCTAACAGTTGCCTACATTACCTACTCGTAAGTTAATTATATTAATGAAAAGAGCTTACACTTCTTTACCTCACTGGGTGCAAGCTCTCAAGGAAGTAGGAACCCTGGGGTGGTGATCGCAGGATTACGTCAGGTGCCACATGCTTGCGAGGTAAAATATGGTACGTTGATACACCTAACTGTGTGGTTAGAAATCTGGCGCAGGAAGGAGGACATCACGTAAACAGACCGTGGTCTCTCTTCCAGGATAAGTGGGACTGGTGTAAGGAGGATGGGTTACAGTGAAGGGGAAGGGACATTCTGACAGGGAGGCTTGCTGGAGCCACCCTGATGATTTTTATCATGGGGCATGTGGAGGGGGTGTTGTGATCCAGAGCTACAGGTCAGTAAGTAGCATCGAGCGGAAGGTAGAGATGAGGTTGAGGAGTTGCAAAAGGAAGTCAAGATGGGGCCACGTTAATGAACACAGTGGCACCGAAGGGAAGAAGTGATTTTATTTCAGTGTGGGTGTAAGAACAGTTAATGCAGATGTACTTATAGCCTGGATTAGTACATGTCACGGTGATTCATACATTACAGAGATCTGGTTGAGAGACGGGCAGGACAGGTATCCAATTATTGCAGGCTTTATATGATTCAGACAGTCCAGAGGGAGGTAAATGAGGTTAGGGAGCTACATTGCTGCAGTCAGAACGTCACACAGCTGAGCTCATCATGGATGCTCATCGAGTAAGACACTATGGGTAGAACACAGGAATAAGAAAGGTGCAGTCGTTGTGATGGGATTATACTGTAGACCTCCCAATACCTAGTAAGAGAGAGGAACAGATATCTCGGCAGGTTATGGACTGATGTGAAAACAATAGAGTAGCTGTAGTGGGTGAATAATATACCCAGAATGATTGGGACTCCCTTATCACTTGAGGCTTGGATGGGGTATTATTTGTGAGGTATGTTCAGGAAGGTTTCCATAAACAGTGTATAGGTGGTTCACCAGGGAGGGGGACACTGTCGGCATAATAGTTAAATGAGCCGAGCAAGATGATTGGAGTTTCATGGAAATACTTTAGGATGATAATTCTGGAGGTTTACAGATTGTTATTGATAAGGATAAGAATGGACCTGCAGGTGGATGAATGCAAATTTGTGGAAGGAAAATTAAAGCAGAATTGGACAGGAATTATAGAGAATTGTCTAGGAGCTGATTTTGCTGGTTGTTACTGGATGGAGCTGATGTCAGCTAATGTCTGACATGGGAGAGTTACTTACAATCCAGTCGGTCAGAATTCCGGAGTTCCCTGTCCCTGTGAAGAAGGTTAGGAAGGACAAGGACATTCAGGAACTTATTTAGATGAGATTTGTTTAAAAAGGTAGGAAGGGTCATATATCAGGTCTAGGAAAATTAAGTTGGGCAGGGTCTTGCAGTACCATACAGAAAAAAAGAAACAAGTCAAACTGTGAATCAGGAGAGTAAACAATGACCAGGAAGTTGTCACACCTTGCACTTTACTCCATCATTAAACACAAGTACAACCCCAGCTCTTCAAGGACAGAGACTTGTACAACCAAGATAATGGACTGCAAATCATAGACATTATCTCTCCCGTCCACCCCCCTGGGCATCTTCAGGGGAATTGATAAAGAAGAACATTGAATGATATGCACTTCAATTTCCACATGTTTTTGAAACGCCACCGGCAAAAAGAGAAAGATGAATGCAGACAGGTTATGGAAAGTTGTAAAAGCAACAGAGTATTGTGTGACTGTAATTTCCCCGATTTTGACTGAGATTATCTTAGTGTGGAGATTCAGAGCAGAGGAATTTTTGTCATCATAAAAAGATTTACCAGCAGTTACGGCCTATACTATGTGAGTTTGTACAGATTGACCAGTTCATCTAAAACTTCGATAATGCTCTATAGATCTATAGTGGAGAATAGTCTGGCTGGTCTGATTTAGAAACACCAAGGCCCTTGAATGGAATAGCATCTGAAAAGTTGTGCATGCAGCCAGTCCATCCCAGGTAAAACCCTCCCCACCACTGAGCACAGCTACACGGAGAGCTGTCACAGGAAAGCAGCATCCATCATCAAGCACCCCATCATCCAGCTGATGTTCGCTTCTCGATGCCATCAAGAAGGAGCTACTGCAGCCTCAGGTCCCATAGCACCAGGTTCAGGAATAACCATTCCCCTCAACGATCAGGCTTTGGGAGCAGAGGGGATAATTTCACTCACCACAATGAACTCACTTTCAGGGACCCCACAACTCATATTCTTGATAGTTAGTTCGCATTTATTATCTTTTTTTTGCTTATTGTTTATTTACACAATTTGTTCTCTTTGTTGTCTTTTATACATTGGTCATTTCTCCATCTTTGATGTGTGCAGTTTTTCATCGATTCTTTTCTGTTTCTTTGTAGTTACTGTGCATAGCCGCAACAAAATGTATATGGTAACATTTCTGCTTTGATAATAAATTTACTTTCAATATTGAGCTTGCAGTGAACCAGGAAATGACAATCCTGTCCCCTACATCAGTCTCTCATTCACATATTCATCAGAATCATCATTCGATTTCTATCCTCAGCCAAACTGTGGCAGAGGGAGTAATCTAGAGATTACTCTCTTGAAGTTGTGCTTTTTCAGCTCTCTCCTAACTCGCTATCTTCACTGTGCAGACGTCCAACCCTCTTTTTACCATGTCATATGCACCAAAAGCACTTGAGAATTATCTGCAGCTGCTCTGTCACGTTCCTGACCCTGGTACTCAGGATGCAACACACCATCCTGTTATTTCCTTTACAGACACTGAATTTTGTGTCTTCTCTCAACTACTGTCCCGCCGGATCTCTTGCTCCCTTTCTGGGCATCAGAGACACTCGCAGTGCCAGCATCCTGGCTGCTGCTGTTGTGTCATCCTCCGTCAGTATTCAGACTGTGTACTTGTTGTGAGGAGAGCAGCCACTGGGCGATCCCGCACTGTCTGACTCTTCCTCCTCTATCTCCTTGTAGTACGTAAACTTATCAGAAACCTGCACCTTAGGAGTGACCATCTCACTAACGATCTGTTCTCAGTGTCCCAGATGAGCCTTGGTCTGTCGATCTCCCCCTCCATTTCCTTCACACGGTCAGTCAGGAGCTGCAGCTTGTGCCCTTCCCTCATGTGAAGTTATCGGGAACACTGACCGGATCCCTGATCTCCCACATCCTGAGGCAGATCATGTCACTGGCATAACTGCCATTTCAGCTATTCAAATAGGGACAGGGATTTTGTAGAAAACCTCTGAAATTTGACTTCCCAGAGTACAACGCTTCATCTGCTATTTCTCAACCGACATTTCCAGCTGGTCTGTGTTCTGCTGAATCGTTTGGCAATCTTCCTCACTATCAGCAGAGGAGGGAGGGAACAGCCGGAGGATGAAGGCAAGGGACAAAATGAATATTTGATGTCAGTGTTTATCACACAAAGTCTGATGGAGAAAAAAAATGATGAGGAAGGATATGCTGATATTACGTTGATAGCAAGCTGGTGGGAGGGTCGGGACTCTCAAAGAACACTTAGTGGATAAATCACCAGGACTGGAAGGAACATATCCTAAGTTTTTGAGAGAATGAAGCAAGATAGCAGATTACTGGGACCTTCAGAGAGATCGTTGTAGCCTTATTTTAATTTCTCATTCTGTGCCAGAATACTGGAGATAAGTGAACACTGTTCCCTTTTTTAAACCGGTCTGTAGAAACAAATCAGGAAACTATACCATTGACACAAACATTTGCGTGGGTAGAGACATGGCAAATGAGGTGCTGTACTCTGGGACGTCGAAAGTGACAGTTCTTTTCTTTAGAACATCTCTACCTATTAGAGTAGCTGGAATTGCAGTTACGCCAGTGACGTGCCTGGCTCAAAAAGTGGGATATCAGGGAGTCGGTCTGTGTCCCCGATAACTTCACACGAGGGAACTTCACCAGCCGCAGCTCTTGACTCACCGTGTGAAGGTTAACTTCCTGAACAGGACGACAGCATCGTTTGGAGCTATTAGGTGGGACCTTACAGTGGTTCACTGGGCAAGATTGTTTACAGGAAAGGTGAATCTGCCAAGTGGGAAAAATATAAAACTGTAATGTGAGGAATGCAGGACCCGCATGATCCTGTAAGGGAGAAGGACAAGGCTGGCAGGGTTCAGGAACCGTGGTTGATAATAGACACTGAGCCTGTGGAAAGAGACAGATATACAATGCAGGTAAGCAGAATTGAACTGGCCAGTCTTTTGATAATACAATGTACACATGTTATTAAACTTAGGAGGGAAAGCAGTGGATATTGGCAGGACTGAAAGGCAGGATTAGACAAATGCCCAGAGAGTTTCTTTTGATATATGAAGCGTTTCGGAGTTAATGAACATTTAGTGATGTTAAAGGGAAACTAGTTGTTATTAAATATCAGCATGATCATCTGTATGACTAACAAAAGGAAATGAAAAGATGTTTAATGAAATCTTAAATCTCTTATCTTTTCACTATGTGGAAGCTGATGGAAGTGAAGTAAAAGCGCGATATGAGCAGTTTTGTCTTGGAGCACATATAAGTTAGCGGGGGTGGGGTGGTGGTGAGGGAAAATGGGGAAAATCTTGGAGAGGTCCTTTGAGATTTCAGCTGCAAGCCCGTCCACAGGTGAGATTTCGACAACTGGACAGTGGCTAAACATGTAAACAGCGTGAGGGCCGTTCTCTGTATGGATTTTAACAAGGCTGCTGACAAACTCCCACATGAAAGGTTAGCCTAACAGGTTAGATTGAATGGGATCCAGAGAGTGCGTGCTGATTGGATTCACAATTTCCTCAGTAGTAGGAGGCAGAGGGTGATACTTGAAGGTTGCGTCTCAGAAAAGGATGTGTAACAGGGGTTAGTTCTGGGACACTAAATCCAAGCGGCGCCTCGTATAACAGCCGTGTTGCATGCTCAGAACCAACTTTAAAGTGTACTTCCCATTTCAGCAATTTCCCTCGTATTTCTTGCTCAAGATGCCGATAATCACATCAGATATGATCGACTGACTCTCCTGAACATCAGAAAAACGGTATTTACACACAGGGTCCGCTTTTCTACACTGGCAAGTCCTGCTTACGCGATCATTTATTACTCCATTTCTATATCGGAAACAGCACCGGAGGCGAGGGAGGAGGGCCGGCGTCCAGGTAAGATTGAGACGGCGTGTTAATTGGCTGCCGCTCTCTAGCATACTCCTGGCTAATGTTCAGCCCATGGATAACAAGTAGTGCGAACTATGAGAGCCAGAATGTCCTATCAGCGAGAAACAAAGGAATAAGACGTTTTGTGCTTCGTGGAGACATGGGCTGGCGGAGGAGACACAGGATCACGCCGGCGAGCCCTTTGGGTTATCCTTGTTCCTGTTGGACTGTTCTAAAAAGCTCCCTGGGGAGAGTAACGGTCGGATATGTTTCATGGTCTGTAATGCTTGGTGCGACTCAGAATAAGCTTGTTCAGAAATCCTTTTGTTCCCGGAAACTGAAGTAATTTGGTCTGCTGTGTAGATCCTTCTGACTGCCTAGGGAGTTCACGGTTTTTATCATCACAGCTGTGTATAGTCCGCCGCAGGCTGATAATGACCTGGATCTCAAGGAACTGTACGAAACTATTAGCACGCTAGAGACTGCAAGCCCAGAGGCCACTTTCACTGTCGCCAGAGATCTTCAATGGAGCGTCGCTGTCTAAATCCTCTCCGAAGATTTGTCAACACTTCCAGGTGAGCACATGGGGAGATAGCATACTCGACCACTGCTACTTTCCCTTCTGCAATGCTTACAAACCGCTCCTCTGTCTGCCGCTTGCGAAGTCGGATCGCTCCTCCATCTTGCTTCTGCCCATGTACAAACAGAAACTGAAACAAGAGGCGGCCGGTGGTTCTCCATGCTTTAAGACTGTTTTGATGACGTCAACGGGAATGTCTTCCGTGATGAGGATGTCTCTGAGTTCACGGAAGAGGTCAGGAGCTACTACCGAAGGTGCACCGAGGGCATTGACCCCAAAAATAGGTCAGACTCTATCCAAACCTGGATCAACATTTCTGTGCGTGCTGCATTTGCGGCGTAAGACATAGCTTACGCCGCCGATAACCAACAGGAACTCAAGGATTGCAGCTACGATCTACGCACAATCATCAAGGCAGCGAAATGACAACACAGGGGCAAGCTTTTATGTCACCAACAACCCACACAGCTTATAGCAAGGTCTCCACGCTATTGCAGATTTTAAAGCTCAGCGCAGTGGTGCTGCCTCTCTCCCACATGAGCTAAACCTTTTTTACGCTCGGTTCGATGCCGCCAACACCGAACCCCCGAGGAGTTCCGCCGAGGCGCCCTGCACCTTGGTCATCTCAGAGGCTGAAATACGCAGGTGTTTCCAACGAGTGAACAGTGGCAAGATTGCGGGACCGGTTGGTTTCCCAGGGTGGGTTCTCAGGCTTTGAGCTGCATAACTGACAGGTGTACTTTAAGACGTTTTTCATCTCTCCCTCTCGTAGTGTAGAGTGCCCTGTTTCAAAATATCCAGCATTGTACCAAGACCAAGGTAACATGTCCTGTCACACATACCTCAATAATAAGCAAATGTTTTGAAAGGGTGGTCCAGGACTAGAAACGAATCATACTGCCACCCACACTGGACCCTCTACAATCCGCCTACCGATAGAACCGATCGGCAGATGACGCAATAGCCACAGCTCTACACGGCGTCCTTTCACACCTGAAGAAGGATGCTTATGTGAGAATGCTGTTCTTGTACTGCAGTGCAGCTTTCTACACTCTAATTCCTTCCGGGCTCGACAAGAAGCTCAGAGACCTTGGCCTTCACCCTGCCTTGTGCATTTGGACCTTGGACTTCCTGTTAGTTTGCCGGCAGGTGGTAAGAGATGGCTCCCTGACCTCTGCCCCTCCGGGCTTCAACACAGGAGCTCCTCAGAGCTGTGTCCTAAGCCACCTACTTTACTCGCTGTACTACCATTACTGTGTTGCAAACCAAAGCTCCAATCTTCTAATTAATTTTCTTGAAATACTAGATTGATTGTCCAAATCTCAAATACTGACAGAGAAGAAGGCATCACCCTGACACAGTCGTGCCAAAAAACAACCTGTCCCTCAATGATTCTAAATCAAGTGAGCTAGTTGTGGGCTACAGAAGGTATGGAGGAACAGAACAAGATGAAGATGCAAATGAAGAGCTCTCGAGTGACAGTTAATGTTGGTCAGTTACTTTGCTAATATGGTGGGACAATAGGGGAGTTGATAGCTGACAACCAAAGCCATGGTTTAGTGTGCGACAGTGATGGACTTAGGCGCTGAGTGTAAACGAGCGGTACGAGAACGAACGGTAAGAGACACAGACTCTCAGGGGATATTGGAAGAAACAGACTGAACACGACGCCTCTTTCTTCTCTCGGATTACGAGACCGTTCCGAGCTCACAGCAGCAAGAGATTTTCCACCATCCCAATGTTTAATGAAATGAAAACTTCAATGCCAAATTCTTTGTCCACTTATTTAGACAATATTTTTCTTGAAGGAGAGCAGTAAAGTTAGCATCCCGGTCTCCCGCGTGACAGGCGGCGATACCACTATACTAACGAGGAATTGCTGTTTGTTCCTCATGTCATGCACGTGTAAGAGCACAAAAGGGAGAACAGAATTACCTTGATGTTTGATTACGCGTAGCTCTTTGAATTTTGAAGGGATCGTTCCCACTTCAGTCCGATTCCGAGCGAATTACTGGGACTATTGTATCTCCGGTCTGCCGGAAGATGGCGACCTCTACTGGACACAAGAGGAATTGCACCATGGTGAGGAATCAGAGTGACCAACCAGATTCAGAAAACAGTTCGAGCCACTGTCATACACCACTGGAAACGGTTCAGGACCCAAGCCGCCTGCAGAATGATGGAACAATGGTGATATATAGGTGAACATAGCGCTCTTACAGACAGTTGACGCAGGTGTGATTTCCGAAGATCGCAGTTAGCAGAGTTTTCATCTTTCATCGAAACTATCAGAAGTAAACAAATCATAAAACCCGGTCTGTGCAGACTTCTACGTGCCGAGTAGTCTAACCCTGCTCACTCGCGTGCGAATACCGGAAATTGTCTAAATTCATGAATGAGTGTAAAATCATTATTCACCCTGGGCTGGCCAGTCGATCAAGGAAGGATTTCATCTCTTTCACATTTTCTCGATGAATCGACCAGTGCAGTTTCCTGCTCTCACTCTAACCCAGTCTCCCACAACAAACTAGAATACATCAAAACATGTCGGATGATGTGTTCATAGAAACATAGAAACAAAGAAAATAGGTGCAGGAGTAGGCGCTTCGGCCCTTCGAGCCTGCACCGCCATTCAGTATGATCATGGCTGATCATCCAACTCAGAACCCTTTACCAGCCTCCCTCCATACCCCCTGATCTAGCCACAAGGGCCAGATCTAACTCCCTCATCCCATCCTGACTGTGTCAGTCTAGTGACCACTCACACTGTCTATCCCTGTGGGATCTCTCTCGAGACCCTCTCTCCATTACGCGATTAAATTACACCATTTTATTGTGATAACAAATGTAAGATAGAATCACAGACTCATGCACCCCTGAAACAGGCTTTCAACCCACCACGTCCATGTTGAAAATCAAGAACCAATCTAACCAGAAAGAAAAATAATCAACTCACTTATGAGCTATTCCCTTCAGTGCCTTGATGGTTGAGGTGCTTGCCCTGACAATTCTCTAATGTTGTGAGTGTACCTGCCTCCACCAGCCACTCAGGCATGGATTCCAGTTTCCAAACACCTTCTTCGCGAAGTTCCTCATCTGATGCAGTCCAGGTTTGCACACGTCAAGACAGTTTACTAGTATTCTGATAGGCCTGCGCTAATTTGATATGACCTTCAAAGATCTCCGGTACCTCCAGCACTGCATGGAAACAACCGCACTCTATCCAGTCTCGGTTTATACCGGAACTCTCCATCTCAGGCAAAATCCTTATGAATATCCCCTGCATTGAACGCTTCAGTCCGTTTACAGAGTGCGCAGAAGTTTCGATTCTCGAATCCGCGGTAAATTAGACAAGTCATAGATGGTTTCGACTGAAATGATAACCTTAGTCCCAGCACGCTCCGACCGAGCCACCCTGCTATTGGCTAAACGTGGTGTTGCGGTGCTCTGTTGTGGACCCTACCAATCTTTACTTTTATTTTCACTTATCGGTGTTCAGCTGATATCACATCGTTTCTCTTAATAGCTGCTCTTCGTTGATTTATTTCGCCCCTATCTCTCTGCCCGTGTGTCTCTGTTTTCTTTTCCGTGTTTCCTACCCCCTGCCCCATCCTGTCCTTATCTCTGTGCTCCGACCCATCCGGAGACCTCGTTCCAGGCATGTCAGTAATGAATGTGTTTTACATTATCTATCAACACGATTTCAGTAGCCCTGCTGTCACACATTCTGTTTATCTTCCATTGTGTCTCTTCTGCGTTCTCTCTCTTTGTCTCTGGGCTGTTCTTTGGGACAAACATCAATGGGTCGAACAACAGAGCCGAAATGAGCCAAAGGACACTATTTCCTCCTGTCGGTATTTTGCAGCTTACGATGCTTTCACTCACACCAAGGTGGTTAATTTAATCAATCCCGAGGTCTCGTTAACTTCTCAGCCGGTTGATGTAATTGATAAATAACACAATGAAATAGATCGCGGCTGATCCCGCTGTTGTGCTTTTCTGCCTCGTTGGTGTAAAAACCGGGGACCGAGTCTTTGGGCCTACTCCGGATGCTCCGGGAGCGGATCTGTTATCCAGTATGGTTCGGGATGCTGTTAGCTTGCTTCTCTTGTTTGCACGATGTGTGTTTCTTTCTCTCTCTTTCTCTGCGCATCGGTTTTAGTATCTTTAAAATTGGATTATTCGAGTTTCTTGTCTTGCGGCTGTTTATGAGCAGACAGTTCTCAAGGTGTATAATTTATAGTTTACTGATAATAAATGTGCGTTGAATCTTGGAATCCTCTCTCGAAAATAGAGTTTACCTCTATTGCCTCTGAGAAAGGGAGAACCAAACAACCCTATTCTCCTGCCTGCAAATAGGGGCCCGTGCTTAAGGAAGGATACTTTTAGTGAACGAGTGGACGCGGCAAATAGTAACTAGATTTGTCCGCTGAGGAGAGCTTAAGCGTCGTGGGCCGATGCTTTCTGGAATAATCTAAATTCTTCACACACTCTCTGAACCCCAAGTTTAGGAGCCAGTTCTGAAGATTTACAGCTCAATAAGAAAACAGCTCATCCATGTTGGCGGCAGATGATCAGTCGAATGTCAAGACTGACCAGAACCACTCAACCGATAGATTTTCCAGTGAACACCTTGAATTCATAACAAGAGCTTTGCAGCGCAATAAAATAAGCAGTTTTATTTTCCTTATTCCACAGCTTTATCAGGAGACAGCGACACAATTAACACTTTATAGAAGGAATAAAGCAATTCCTAATTACGTGGAGACGAGTGACTCTGAACGGACCCGCTTCTCCCGCAGTGGAACTTGAGCAGTGAAACCTCAGTGAACTTCTGGTCTATTGCCCTAATCAATCGGCCATGTCAACTGCGACCACTTAACTAAGGAGGCAGAAAGACATTTTACACGGGATCTCATTTCTATATCCCAGATCAATTGGGCCTGATATCAGCGTTGGTGCCAGAGAAACTGGACAGACATCCTCTCCACATCCACTCTATCTAGGCCTTTCGATATTCGATGGGGTTCAGTGAGATCCTCCCTTATTCTATAAAGTTCTAACGAGTAGAGGCTCAGAGCCAACAAACACTTCTCTTATGTTAGCTGTTTCATTCCGAGATCATTCTCATGAAACCCTCTTGAGCCCACATACTGCCAGCACATCTTTTATTAGAAATGGGGCACAAAATTGTCTACAATCCTCTAAATGAATCTGATCAATGTCTTACAATACATCATCATTATATCCTTGCTTTTAGATGCTGGTCCTCGCGGAATGAATACTAAAACTGAACTTGCCTTCCTTACCACCGACTAAACCTGCAAATTAACATTCAGGGAGACCTGCAGTAGAATTCTCGAGTCCATGTGTTTACTGATTTATGAATTTGCTCCCTGCTTTGAAAATAGTCTACAACTTTGTTTCTCCTACCAACGTGTATGACCATACACTACCGTATTCCGTATTCCATCTGCCACTTATCTGTCCATTCTCAAAAACTATCCAAGTTTCCATCGAACTCAATATATAAGTTTGTTGATGACACCACAATTATAGGCCGTATCTCGGGTAATGATGGGTTTCAGTACAAAGAGGAAATTAAGAACCTGGTGGCATGGTGCGAAGACAATAACCTATCGCTCAACGTCAGCAAACGAAGGCAATTGGTTGTTGACTTCAGAAGGAGTAGCGGACTGCACGACCCCATCTATATCGGTGGTGCGCATGTGGAACAGGTCAAAAGCTTTAAGTTCTTCGGCGTCAATATCACAAATGACCTGACTTGGTCCAACCAAGCAGAGTCCACTGCCAAGAAAGCCCACCAGCGTCTTTACTTCCAGAGAAAACTAAAGAAATTTGGCCTGTCCCCAAAAACCCTCACTATTTTTTATATATGCACCGTAGAAAGCATTCTTCTGGGGTGCATCACAACCTGGAATGGAAGTCGTCCTGTCCAAGACCGGAAGAAGCTGCAGAAGATTGTGATCAGAGTCCAGCACATCACACAAACCAATTTTCCGTCCTTGGACTCACTTTACACCGCAGGCTGTCGGAGCAGTGCTGCCAGGATAATCAAGGACACGACACACCGGCCAACACACATTTCGTCCCTCTTCCCACCGCGAGAAGGCTCAGGAGCTTGAAGACTCGTACGGACAGCTTCTCTCCAACTGTGATAAGACTGCTGAACAGATCGTGACCCGGATCTGGGCCGTTCCCTCCAAATATCCGGACCTGCCTCTTATTTTTTTTTTCTTTATTTGCACTACCTTACTTTCCCTTTTCTATTTATGATTTATAATTTAAATTTTTATTATATTTACTATCATTCTGTACTCCAAAGAGCTCGAAGCGCAGAATCAAATATCGCTCTGATGATTGTACGCTCTAATATCAATTGTTTGTCGACAATAAAGTAATAATAATTCCTTCTGCCATCTTCCTGCTTGATCAACTCTACCAGCCCCTCCCCCACTTAATTTTCCATTAAATGCAAAATCATCAATTTCGTCATCCGTAACATTGATATACAACGTACAAGACAAAGCCCTCTCCAGAACACCACTTGTTACCGGCGAACAACTGAAATACCACATTTATTCTCAGCCTTTGCCTCCCACCAGTCGCCAAGATATTGCCGATGCTCGTATCCTTCCTGTAATATCATGAGCTCTAATTTTGTTCAGCAGCCTTATTTGCGGCACTTGTTTAATGTCTTCTGAAAATCCAAGTAAACAACATTCACTGACTCTCCTTTGTCTATCTTGCCTGTATGCCCTCAAATAACTCCTACCAATTTGTCAGGAAAGATTTCCCATTTAGGAACCCAATTTTGGCCTACATATGTTATCAGGTGCCCTTAAGCACCATGACATGTCTTCAAATTTCTCTACCAAACCGGTATCCTCCTCACCAGCAGCCGTCAGGTTCTGCGTAGAGCATATAATAGAGAACACTACAGCACAGCAGCAGGACCTGCGGCCCACTTGGTTGTGCCGAACCAACTAAAAAGCACACACCCCGCAAAACATAAACCCTCCTACCAACACAATGTCCATCTCACATTCATTTGCTAAACTAAATGTATTCTAACATATTTCCCTTTACCAACGTACCATGCAGCGCCCTCCAGGCATCGACTATTCGCTGAGTAAAACAGTTACCGTTCACATCTCTTTTAAACCTAATCCACCACTCCGCCCCCACCTTTAATGCATGCCCTCTGGTACCAGCTATTTCTAACCTGGGAAACAGCTACTCCCTGTCTACCCTATCTATGCCTCTCATAATCTTATAAACCTCTATTAGATCTCCCCTCAGCCTCCGCCGCTTCAAAGAAAACAACCCAAGTTTCTCCAGCTTCCCATGATAGCACAGACCCTCTAAACGATGCAGCATCCTTGTAAGCCCCATCTTTACCATCTCCAGAGCCTCAACATCCTTCATAAAATGGAGTGACCAGAACGGTAAGCATTTTTCCATATGTGGCCTAAACAGAGTTTAACCAGAAGCTGCAACAAAACGTTCTGACTTTTGAACTCAATGCCTTGACTAATAAAAGAAAACAATCCATAACACTTCAATCCAATCCGATCGACCTCTGTAGCCAATTTCATGGAGGTATGAACTTGGATCCCAAGATCGCTCTGCTCAGCAGCACTATTAAGGGTCTTGTCATTAACAGTGTATTGTCTCCTTGTATTTACCCTCCCAAGGTGCAACACCTCACATTTATCCGTGTGAACCCCATTCTGCCATTTTTCTGTCCATATATGCAACTGATCTAAATCGCGCTGTATTCTTTGCCAGGTTTCTCCACTGTGAGTGAAATGGAGACGGATGAACACAGAACACTAGATTTTACGTTGAGGAAAACAGAATCAACAGAAGCAATGATCAGGCTAGGACCTCTGTACACTCCCACTCAGGGCATGATAGGTAAGACCATAAGACCGTAAGAGAAAGGAGCAGAATCAGGCTACTCCGTTATTCCATCTTGGCTGATCTATTATCCTTCTCAACTCCATTCTCCTGCCTTCTCTCAGTAATCGTTGACTTCATTACTAGTCAAGAACCTGTCAACCAAGTGACTTGGCTTCCACCACCGTCAATAATAATGGATTCCACAGATTCACCAGCCTCTGGTTCAACACATCCCCCTTCATCTCTATTCTAAAGGGACGTCGTTCTATTCTGAGACTGTGCCCTCTGGCTCAAGAATTCCCCACTGTAGGAAACATCTTTTCCGCTATCTAAGCCTTTCAATACTTGATAAGTTTCTTTGAGACCCTCCATCAGTTTTCCAAACTACATAGAGTTCATGCCCAAAGCCATCAAAAGCTCCTTATAAGTTACTCCTTGCATTCCCAGTATCATTATCATGAGCCTCCTCCGGATTCATCAATGTCAACACATCCTTCATAGATATGAGATCCACATTTGCTCATCATATTCGAAATATTGTCTGACGCAATGCCATATAAAGCCTCAGCATTTCATACTTGTATTTACATTCCAGTCCTCCCGAAATGAATGCTAACTTTACCGGTGCCTTTCTTACTACCGACTCAATCAGCAAGTTAACTTTCTTTTTCAATGATTCAAATGAGTTCAAATGGCTGTGCGTGCACTTTACAATTTAGAGAGCAGGTATCACAGACACCTGGGACGGCAGGACTTTCATATGATGAAAGAATGGATCGACTAGGCTTATACTTGTTGGAATTTAGAAATTGAGGGGGGATCTTATTGAAACGTATAAAATCCTAAAGAGATTGGACGGGCTAGATGCAGGAAGATTGTTCCCGATGTTGGGGAAGTCCAGAAGGAGGGGTCACAGTTTGAGGATAAAGGGGAAGCCTTTTAGGACTGAGATTAGGAAAAACTTCTTCACACAGAGAGTGGTGAATCTGTGGAATTCTCTGCCACAAGAAACAATTGAGGCCAGTTCATTGGCTATATTTAAGAGGGAGTTAGATATGTCCCTTGTGGCTAAAGGGATCAGAGGGTATGGAGGGAAGGCTGGTACAGGGTTCTGAGTTAGATGATCAGCCATGATCGTACTGAATGGCGGTGCAGGCTAGAAGGGCCGAATGGCCTACTCCTGCACCTATTTTCTATGTTCCTTTGTTAACAGGCTCCCACAGAGTATCAAAGATCTAAATTTCTCTTGCTTTAATGTAAACTATTGAAAACGTTGGTAATATATGATGAGGTCTGTTGAAATTGCATTGTTCGTCAGCGGATACAGGCATTTATAGGAAGCCAGTAAAGACAAAAATAATAGTTTCACACCAAAGGCACACACAGGATTTCACAAATTTCTGCAACGTGTTACGGGTGTGATTGAAATTGCAATGGACCCTTGCGGACGAAGAGAGAGGAAAATTTGATCAGGAGTGATATTGTGAAAACAAGAGTCTTCCTTTTAATACAAGGGTGAATAATTTTAGTTTCTTTATTCTGCCCTAAACTTTTGTCTCTGCGTTTCCGAAGGGTAAAATTAACACATTTTGTTATGACTCAATTGAGGCATCAGCGGATAAATATTTCATTGTTAATGAGGCCATCGTTACGAAGGAAACGGCAAGGAAGAGCAAAATTTTGAAATCAGTTACCCTGTGGTGATACTGTATCATAGAGCACCAGCAAGGGGGCGGATGTCCATTATCGGCAACTATATCGGATGTTTGTAATGGCTCCACTAAGTTCAGACTCCCTTGATCGCGACCATTTCTGGTGAGAATCTAAATTGTATTTGTTTTTTTTTTGTTTGTTTTTTGGTTTGCTGTTCCTGCTGAAAACAAAATTTCTTTAGTTTGGTTTACAGATTATCCGTAAGACATACCTCACTATTAAAATTATGGAGCGGCGCTGTCTAAATCCTCTCCGAAGGTTGGTCAACACATCCAATTATGGACTCATAGTTTTCCAGAGAACACAGACAGTCTCTGGCGAGCACGTCCATGTTAATCATTTTACCTAACAGTCTAACACAGATATTTCTATTAAAACCGGATACATTAATGTTTCCACGGATGCTGCCCGACTTTCTGAGATCCTCCAGCGTGTTGTGAGTATTCCTCAGACTATATAATTGCGTCGAAAACTGCATTTTGCATCACTTTTTACTGTTATTTACAGAGCTGTCCATTTAATGTAAACAGATGTTTCAGTACGTTCTTCACCTCCTCCCTGAATTTCCGCTGTGTCAGCGTATAAATGCACGTGTTCGTGCAGGTACTGAGATACTGTAACATAAATGCACATCGCTGCATGATGTGTGTAGGCGTATTTAAATATTTGTCTTTGTAAGATATATTCACTGTTTGCCAGGTCATTGAGTGTATGACGTAGGGCGTCCACAAAAACATGAAATTGATTGATAGAGTGAACAACAAAAATATCGATTTTTTTCCGGCTCTCCACCTCTGAATCTTTCTGGTTCTCACTGTTCCTCCGCAGTCCCTGCGGTCTTTATTTGCTGCAATAATGTGCCTGACTGTTAAACCATTCAACAGCAGAATGAAACAAATGGGTAATAACGGTGTAATAATACTGTCAATCAGTTCATGGGTTTTCCATATGGATGAAGTGAAGTACTCGGGTCTTGGGACGCAACCGAACGGTGTATTATCAATGATTACTCTCGGCACCACTTGAAAATAAAACGGAATGCACCTCAAGCAGCTCACGGTGCCCACTGTCACTATATCTACCGTCGCTGTTCTCACGGTGCAACATTTCTTACGCAGATTCTGACAGCAAATCGCGACGTGCCGATCGAACATGAAAGCAACAGTTAGCCAAACGGAGCAGTCCAAACTTGCATCTCGGAAAAGAAGTGTCGCCGCACATAGCGGAGTTATGAGCAAGAAACGAGCGTAGGAATACATCAGATTAATCTGCTGCATGACGATAGCAACGATCACAACCATGAAATCAGCCATTGCGATTCCCACCAGGTAGCGGGTTATACACTTGGAGAGCCCACATTTTCCACGGGACAGGATAACAATCGCCGTTAAGTTAACTGCAAGCAGAAACAAAAGGCGAAATTTAATTGCAAAAAAAAGTTTTCAGTTAAGCAGCTTCAATTGATTAGCGCAGAAGGAAAGGGGTTCAACGCTCCACACAGACAGCATCACATTGAATCACCACCTTAGCTACCAGATTCACTCAGGTTGACGGACATTCCGGACACTCATGTTGTTGGACGTTCCGGACACTCATGTTGATGGACATTCCGGGCACTCATGTTGTTGGACATTCCGGACACTCATGTTGTTGGACGTTCCGGACACTCATGTTGATGGACATTCCGGGCACTCATGTTGACGAACATTCCGGACACTTATGTTGACGAACATTCCGGACACTCATGTTGACTGACATACAGGACACTCATGTTGATGGATATTCCGGACACTCATGTTGACGGACATTCAGACTTTCATGTTGATCTGCACTCCGAACACAACTTAAAAGCCCAGTTAAGCAGTTTAGTTCGGTACGATTCGAAGACGATAATTGTTCAGTCTGCAGAGCTGTTCACAACGAAATAACATCAACACGATCTAATCGATGGGCTGTGTCTGAAATGTGTCTGATGTCAGGTTTCGGGCACATATCGCGTCTGTATCAACAGTGAGCTGGGTGGAAGCACAGAACCAATCCAGCCATGATTCTATACCCCGGTGTCGATTGCTGCGGGGCAATTTTGTCTGATACACAAGGAGCAATACTCGTTTTCCTTTGTCACAAATAATTTTGGCTCCCCAAATTCCTGGGAAGCAGTTAGAAAAAGCAGAAAAGGCAGAAATGAATTGAACTGTTGCTTTAAGCAAACTCTTTCTGTATAACTGCTCGATCGATCACAAAATGCATACCAACAGCGCCTTGGAAATTCGAGTCAAGTCAAAAACAAAGTCACGAACACCGTGAGCTGCAACGATGCAGATGAAGACTGCAGGCTGAATGATCACATTGCGGTAAGTGAAAGATCGAACCGTTCAAACATTAAGCTGTGCCAACGCCTTACCTAGAATACCAACCGCAGCAAGTGAAGGATAGTAAACGCTCGCTATGTAGTAAATTGCCGGATAAGACATGTTTTATAAGAAGCTGCAATCGTTTGCTCATAAAATTTCAACCTGTCGACAAATGAGAAATTCAATTAAGACTGTTTATTATATGCAGGGGACGGAAGATCACGGATGTAATTATTCTGAAAGTCTTCTGACTCACGTCAGCCACAACCTATTGAAAACAGAAACCTTCCTTAAAATATGCAATTACGTAATCATTTCGTTCCTCCGGGAATATTGAAAAACAACAACAACAACAACATGTTTGTCCAACTTATCCGAACAATATTTTGCAACTTTTATCTTTCTAACGCGTGGTTTGAGTTGCTAGGATAAACAAAATGCTGGAAACAATAATATTTGGCAAAAGGGTTATCATCTCCAAACAAACATCCTTATCACAAAACGCACGAATTAGCAACATAACAAGATATTACTGAATTTCTCGTCCGCAAAGACAATAATTTGTCTGACATTGAGCGGCTTGTAATGAGATGTAGAAGGGCTGTATATTGAATAGCCCAGTTGGGTTTTATTGCGAGGTCTGTCCGCTGAAGGATTTGCTCGTTTATTTGCATTGCTGATTATTGGGGTGCATTTTGGAATCACCTATCGTTATTAATTTAACTACATTGCAATTGTAATATTCATTTTTTTTATTCCACTGCATTTCCTGTCACTTCCTTTTCTGTCTGAGTAAAACTTCGAACTGAAACCGATGATTTCCTTGTCTACTCCTATATCGTTAGCTTTGCACGATTATGGACTATACATCTTTTTTTTCCGAGTTGTTTCCTGTGCGAATTGTCTTTATTTGTCAGCAAGTTGATCTGTGAAAAGTGCACTCAATGATAAAATATGACCTTATTTAGTGGCCATGAGTGCAATGTCCATTCAGAAATCTGATGGCGGAGTGGAAGAAACTACTGAAACCTCGATTGTCTTCTTCAGGTTCCTGTACTTCGTGCTTGATGATAGCAATGAGAAGAGGACATGTTCTGGGCGTGAGGATCCTTAGGGACGCTTGCCGCTTTTTTGAGGATTCGTCTGTTGAAGGTGCCTACACTGCTGGGGATTCTGGTGCCTATGTAGGAACTGGCTGTTTACAACTTTCTGCAGCGTTTCCTGATCCGGTGCTGATCCCGTCCTTTCCAGACGGCGATGCAGCCAATTAGAATTTTGCAAGACCTCTTGACAAAAAAGGATAACTACATTGAGTTAAGAAGAATCTCTGTGTTTATACCTTGGCAAGTATGCACTCCAATAATAAATGTTACTTTGAACGTTGTACTTTGTACTTTAATGCGAGCTAATCATCAGCTATTCTGTTTTCGTAAGAAAAGCTAGAACTATATTCCCATGTTCCTAAGTTATCCACAATTCTCTTTTGGCTTATGCACAATGGAAAATAACGCATGACTAATTATGTAAACCCCCTGACAAACTTGAGTACTAGCCACGTTACAAAAAAATAATGAATGTGAAAGTGCGCGCTGTTAACCGGATGTCCAGACACTGGAGGGCTCGCAGGTTCACTACGATGTTTGTTACTGATTCCGAAGCTTAAGAGAAAATCACTTTTGCTCCGTGAACGGAGATGTTCTCAGAGTATTTTTACATTCTTCCACGCCATGCGTCAAGCACTGGCCGGAGAAGATGCTCACATTCTACCCTCGTTGTCTGTTGGTGAGAGGACCATTCACCAACAGGACTTATTGTCTGAGTA
This sequence comes from Mobula birostris, assembly GCF_030028105.1. Lineage (NCBI taxonomy): Eukaryota > Metazoa > Chordata > Chondrichthyes > Myliobatiformes > Myliobatidae > Mobula > Mobula birostris. The sequence goes on from NC_092397.1 coordinate 29,687,395, forward strand.
TTTGATGCAGAAAATGATACAGGGCAGTGTTTTGTTGATTCCAGCCTTCGTCCATATACTTCTTTAAACGTTTCCTATACCATTAATGCGTCCTCACTCACATATCCTCAATTTCACGGCCATCCGTCCTCAACACATCTTTCCGCATCCCTAATAGGGATGGAGTTGCTCTTGTGCTTATGTAGCCCCCTTCCCCCCGCCCCCCCCCCCCCCCCCCGGCCACCTTCAGGGTCGCTCGGCTCGCTGTCGTCTAGGGAAACAGCCTCGGACCCGGCAAACTGGGTAATTCGTTTGTGTGGATGCTGTGTGAGGTACCCCACCCCGCCCAAATAACAGACATTACACCAGATGCAATTAAATGATTTACAGTTTATAGATATTACTGGAACTATATAATTAAAAGAGAATAAAATATAAAAGGAAAATAAAAGGCGCCACACTTATCAAAGTTCAATCTCTTCGTGCACAAAAACCGTTGGAGCTCAAGGACCTTCTTCTTCACCCTGCGACCCCCTCGGACCACCTCGACCGGCCGCCTGGGACCAACAACGGTGGTCGACCAGACGCTCCACACGAGTCCGTCTCCGTCTCCTCACCGAACGTCCCGCTCGGGTTCCGACCCCGTTAGTGGACTCACGGCACCTCGTCCATCCTCTATCTCGCTCTCCCGCCTTCTGCCCCAAAACCCCGCGCATACAGTGTCTTCAAATACACCAAAACCATAACAACTATCCCAATTGGTTAATATCACCCTCTTATCACCCTCTAAACCACAACAAGCTGCTAGCGCAAACTTTCTCAGTGTTTAACACAACTAGCCGCATTCCCCAGATTAACATAACAAAGACGCCATTTTAATTAGCCTCCGCAGTAACATAAACATCGAAACCCCCTTACATGTAATTAATGGTGTTCGGTAGGGATCTGTGCTACGACATCTGTTGTTTATGATGCATATAAATGAAAATGTAGGTGCTTTCGATCGTATATTTCTCAATGATACCAAGATTAGTGGAGTTGTATCTACTGTAGAAGACTGACAAAGAGTACAATTTGGTATAGTTTAGTTGCAGTTCAGTTGATATGGGCTGAGAAATGGCTGATGAGAGTTTTACTCAGAAAAATATGAGATCTTGCTTCTTGAGGCGGCATATGCAAGGAGACAGCACTCTGTTAATGTTAAGATCCTTAACAGTGTTGCTGAGCAGAAAGCTTTAGGGTTCCAAGTTCCAAGCAACATTAGAGTGGTGACACAGTTTGATTCTTGTCTTTTACATAAAAATCGGTCTTCAATTGGATGTTAGCACATTTCCCCCACCAATGTGACCTCTGGTCTTGTTGCATTAACTTTTCCTGGGATACCTTGTCAATTGCTTTCTGAAAATCCAAACAAACCACAGCTACAAAGTTCCTCTATCAACACCATGGGTTACATCTTGGAAGAACTCCATTCGTTGTGTCAAATATAAGTTATCTTCACCAAGCTTTGTAGATTTGATTTTATATCTCTATACTTTTCGAAATGACTTGTTATTTCTGTACTGATCACAGATTCCGGCATCTTGACAACAGCAGATGTGAGATGAACAGGTTGACAGTTAACTGTTTATTTTGGCTTCCAGTCCTGAACAATGATGTGACTTTTAAGATTTTCCGTTCCACTGGGACTTGTATGCAAAATGCTGCATTTTGACTCCAGTATCTTCACTTTTGTTCCACCCAGTTTCTATCAACAACACATCCTCCCACCCCACTCCGGACTGCTGTATGTTGGGAACTGATGATATATGCTTTGGTTCCATTAGATTTGCAGTGGTGAAGATGACTCAGAATATACTACAGTGCGACATGAGAATGGGCCCTTCAGACTACAATGCTGTGCTGCAGTAATTAAGCTACTAAGTAAAGGCTCAACTGAGCATTCCCTTTTTCCGACAGAATGTCCATAACCCTGCTATCTCCACACATTTTTTGTGCGTCTATAAGAGCCTCTTAACAACTTCTATATGATTGTCTCTACCAACATACCTGGCAGCATATTCCTTCCTTCAGAACCCGAGGGTGCATTTGATTAGGGCCAGGAGATTCATCCACCCTCAGACCATTAAATCTCCCGAGCACCTTTCTCAGTCGGTATTTTGGCCGCAGAACTTCACTTTGCTGACACTCCTGAATGTCCGGTATACTCCCCCGTCATATTGTATTGGTCCTATATCTACCCTCGATTCTCTTTTACCCCTTATATACATTTAAACAAATCTTTTAGTATCTTCTTTTTAATTCGTCACCAGCTTCCTCTATTAATTCATTTACCTTCCGAATGACTTTCTTAGTCGCCCTTTGCAAGATTTTATAAACTCCCGAATCCTCTATCGTCACACTAGCTCTGGCGTCCTTGTATGCCCTCCTTGCTCGTACTTTGGCTTTGATTTCACTTGTCAGTCACGGTAGCGTCCTTCTTCCCATTGAAAATTCCTTCTTATTTGGAATATATCACTTTAAGTAGCCATTTCTGCACCTGAACCATACAAGTCTCTGTAGAGGCCACAACATCATAGCTCCGTAGCTGATCCAGGATCTAAGCTCATTTGCGTCGTATATAATACTCTTTGCATTAAAATAGACACATCTCGAACCATCCGTCTCAGCGCATCCCTTATCTGTCACTTGCCTATCCTCTCTCTCACACAGTCTACAAGCTTTCTGTTGCAAAGTGCACGGCGATTGGAAAGCAGACCCAATAGCAGGACACGGACACGTAAGTAGCATTAACGGAAGTGTGTTTTTATTAATACTTGCCCGGAAAACCAGAGCGTGTATTAGACGCTTCCATGGACGTGAAGGTCGGACGACAAACAGGAGCAACCTGGACACGGAGCAGGGACATGGACTCGGGCTCAGACACGGAGTCTGGACCTGGACTCGGACTTGGACACGGAGCCTCGACCTGACCCGGACTTGGACACGGAGCCTGGAATTGGACTTGGACTGGAATACAGAGCCTGGACTTGGACTTGGACTGGAACACAGAGCCTGGACTTGGACTTGGACTGGATGACAGAGCCTGGACTTGTACTAGGACTGGAACACAGAGCCTGGACTTGGACTGGAACACAGATCCTGGACTTGGACTTGGACTGGAACACAGAGCCTGGACTTAGACTTGGACTGGAACACAAAGCCTGGAATTGAAATTGGACTGGAACACAAAGCTGGCAATTGAACTTGGATTGAAGCACAGAGCCCGGACTTGGAATTAGACTGGAACACAGAGCCTGGACTTGGACGTGCACTGCAACGCAGTTACTGGTCTTGGACATGACTGGAACACAGAGCCTGGATTTGGACTTCGACTTGGACAACGAAGATATAGAATACCCAACTCGGAGTAGCGGCAAACGGTCGGACCTGCTCAGTTGGAAAACAGACAACGAAACCAAACAACAACAGACAGCTCGAAACTTGATACGGAGTAGCTCATGAAGCGGCAAACGGCCGGCAATCACTGAGCTGGACACGAAGAGACAGAATTCCCAACTCGGAGCGAAGGCAAACGGCCGGACCCACTCAGCTGGAAACGAGACGACAAAAAAACAAACGATGACAGTCCATTTGTATCTTGGCTCGGAGTGGCAGCAATCGGTCAGCAAATCTCTGCTGGACATGAAAACGACAGAATTCGCATCTTGACTCAGAGTAGCGGCAAAACGGCCGGCAACTCAGCTGGACATTAAACGACTGAATTCACTCAGCAGGCACCGAAGCATCAAGTCCACGATTCTCGGCGGCCCCAGGAACGAGCACAGCCGCACTGGCAACGGTGACGAGCCAGCAGCGAGTAGGTATAAGCCGGCGTTTAATGCTGTCGTTTCGAATGTGGATCAGGTGCCCTAATGAAGGAGCGCAGTGAAACAAGGGGAAAAGGGAATTAACTGAATTGAGGAGTCAACTGACCAGACCGTGACACATTCTCGATTTGTGAGCCAACTGTCTCTTCATCCGTTTCTTCAGTTTGGTTTCCAACCCCCAGCATTTCTAGTTTAAAATCCCCAATAGCCTTAGCAAACGTTCCTGCCAGGATATTGGTCCTCCTCGGATACAGGTGCAACCCTAAATTTTGTACGCATCACGCTTGCCAGAAAGATGTCCCAATGTTCCAGAAATCTGAATCCCTGTCCCTTGCTCCAATCCCTCAGCCACGCCTTTATCTTATACATCCCTCTGTTCCTATACTCACGGTCGCGTGGCACATGCAGTGATCCTGAGATTACCACCTTTAAAGTCCTGCTTCTCAACTTCCTTCCTAACCACCATTAGTCTGTTTTCAGGACCTGGTCCCTTTCCCTATATATGCCTTTGGTACCTGTATTTACCGTGTACTCTTGCTGTTCACCTTCCCACTTCAGGATATCGTGGACGCGAACAGAAACATCTCGGACCCTGGCACTCGGGAGGCAATCACTATCCGTGATTCTTTCCTACATCGGCTGTCTGACTCCTTAGCTATAGAGGCCCCTATTACTGCCAGAGGCGCGGCTAATGTTGTTTCACCAAGGCACCCCACAACAGTGCTCAAACAGGAGTACTCATTATTCAGCGGCACAGGCACAGGGATACTCTCTAGTATCTGACAGTTGCCCTTCCCTCTCCTGACTGTTACCCATTTATCTGGCTGCCGAGGTCCAGTTGTGAGTACTTGCCCATAGCTCCTCTCTATTACCTCCTCACTTTCCCTGGTCATGCGAAAACCAGATGTCGCCTCAATTTTGTATCCTTTAAAGCAGCGTCCTCTATATATTGATGAAGGAAGCTTTTTTAGGCACGTTTAACAAATTCACTTCCATGCGTTTGAAACTATGTTTGGAACAGTCGATATTACGAATTTAAAATCTCTTCCCAGTACTACCTCCAGTCTCGCGGCATAACTGAGATTCCAATTCCTGCTGACTGTTGGGGTTTCTATAATCACATATCATTTTTTTTTTAAATTTTCTGCGTGGTATCGATATGGCCTCACCAGATGCTGCAGTTAAGAATGATGTCCTCTTTACAGATCATTACTATCTCCATTGCATTAAAGACTTAACTCCTCCTCCCCTCTTCCCTGCATCTTTATATCCTGGAACACTGAGCTGTCCATTCTGTCCTTCCTTCCCTCAGTCGGGTTTCGGTTAAGACTGTGCTCGGACCATAAAACAAAGGGGTGGAATTTGGTCATTCAGCCAAATCCAGTCTGCTCCACAATTCCACGATGACTGGTTCTTTGTATCCCATTTAGCACGATTCGCTTACCTGTTCTCCACAACACTTTGATACACTGACTAATCAAACACCCATTAATCTTCCTGCTTTAGTAAATTGTTTGGTCTCCACACCTGTCTGTGACAATGAATTCCAGTTTAACTAACCACTTTCATAGAACATAGAACATAGAATAGTACAGCATATTACAGGCCCGTCGGCCCATAATGTTGTGCCGACCCTCAAACCCTGCCTCCCACATAACTCCCCAACTTAAATTCCTCCATATACCTGTCTAGTAGTCTCTTAAACTTCAAGAGTGTATCTGCCTCCACCACTGACTCAGGCAGTGCATTCCACGTACCAATCACTCTCTGACTAAAAAAAAACTTCCTCTAACATCCCCCTTGAACTTTCCACCCCTTACCTTAAAGCCATGTCCTCTTCTATTTAGCAGCGATGCCCTGGGGAAGAGGTGCTGGCTATCCACTCTATCTATTCCTCTTATTATCTTCTACACCTCTATCATGTCTCCTGTCACCCACATTCTCTCCAAAGAGTAAAGTCCTAGCTCCCTTAATGTCTGATCATAATCCAAACTCTCTAAACCAGGCACCATCCTGGTAAATCTCCTCTGTACCCTTTCTAATGCTTCCAAATGCTTCCTACAGTGAGGTGACCAGAAATGGACATAGTACCTCAAGGGTGGCCTAACCAGTGTTTTATAGAGCTGCATCATTACATCGCGACTCTGAAACTCTATCCCTCGACTTATGAAACTCACACCCCATAAGCTTTCGTAACTATCCTATCTAACTGTGAAGCAATTTTCAGGGATCTGCGGACATGCTCCTCCACACTACCAAGTATCCTGCCATTTACTTTGTACTATGCCTTGGAGTTTGTCCTTCCAAAGTGTACCACCTCACACTTCTCAGGGTTGAACTCCATTTGCCACTTCTCAGCACACTTCTGCATCCTATCAATGTCTCCCTGCAATATTCGACAATCCTCTACACTATCTACAACACCACCAACCTCTGTGTCGCCCGCAAACTTGCGAACCCACCCTTCTACCCCCACATCCAGGTCGTTAATAAAAAATCACGAATAGTAGAGGTCCAAGAATAGATCCTTGTGGGACACCACTAGTCACAATCCTCTAATCTGAATGTACCCCATCCACCACGACCATCTGCCTTCTGCAGGCAAGCCAATTCTGAATCCACCTGGCCAAACTTCCCTGGATCCCGTGCCTCTGACTTTCTGAATAAGCCTACCGTGTTGAACCTTGTCAAATGTCTTACTAAAATACATATAGATCACATCTACTGCACTACCCTCATCTACATGCCTGGTCGCCTCCTCAAAGAACACTATCTGGCTGTTAGACACGATCTGCCAATCACAAAGCCATACTGACTGTCCCTGATCAGACCATGGTCTCTGTCTTTTGATGTGCTAGGGTTATACTGGTGTTTAACAGCAGACTACAGTGCTGGGTGTGTACAGAACCGCGTGCTTACTGTACAGTGCTGAAAGTCTTACCGACTGTGCCCTGATAATGATGGTGCAGATATTGGAAATTTCAAACTCCCTGTATTCAGCTGCTGACTTTTCGTGACCAGGCACATATGCTGGTCATGTTTATACCAGAGATAGACGCTCCCCTTCCTCTTGCAGTACGGGCCAGATGTTTTTAAGATCTGTGACCTTACAGTACTGTGCCGACACTTTGAACATCATATTTCACTGCAAGTTTTACATTAGTAATTCAGATCGTAACCGAGGACTGAACTAGCTGGCACGAGAGGCCACAGTTTTAAGGTGCTTGGAGGTAAGTACAGAGGAGATGTCTGGGGTAAGTTTTTTTTTACGCAGAGAGTGGCGGGCTGCACGCGGCCGTGGTGAGGAAGAAATTATAGGGTCTTTTTAAGAAACTCCAGGATGGCTACATAAAGCTTAGAAAAATAGAGAGCTGTGGGTAAAGCCTATGTAGTTCTGATGTAGTGACATGTTCGATACAGCTTTATGGGCTGAAGGGCAGCTGAATTGTGACCTTGTTCATGATGAGCAGGCAGAAGCTGCGAGTTCCAGTGACCGTGGGTAAAGGGACATTGAGATCATCAAAGAAGCCAGTTCTTGTCAGTTGTGCATGTTGCGTACTAGTTCTGAACACCTAGTGCCAAAATAAGATGATCCCTCAGGACTCTCCACGACCACAGTGTTCTTTCCCAGTGGACTGATCTGGAATTAGGTATAATTCCAGTTGCACCGAGAGTTCTTTTCCAGTCCCAGGACAGGACACAATGGCAGAACGGCACTCTGTGTGTGTAATCGCGTTTGCAGTAGAAAATTGCCACCCAACTGCAATGCAACAACTGCACTGGTACTGGGATCGGTGAGTGATGCTCCTAGAACCTGGTACTGACTCTTGCTGCTCCTCATCAAGAGCAAAATTTCCATTCTAACAATGAACTCGAGCTCAGTCTCAGAAGGACATAACCGTTGTGTATTTTCTCTGATCCTGACCACGGTAACTTCCCTGTTTCCCATCGCCTCTTTCCTCCTGTTGTCACCCATGGATAAAAAGGACAGTATCTAGTTGCCAGTCAACGCGCCATCCAGCTTGCCTTTGGTCTATGGAAGGAAAACTTGTGCTGTCACCTTTCATTCTCACCAACCAACATTAAGCCTGTGACCTGATGTTTGAGTTGTTCAACGTCATAGCTTTACAGTTTTTAAGCAAAGTCCTCAGACAGTCAACAAGAGTCCACTGCCGCTATCGGTGAGTTTTATCCGTACCCGATTATGCCACGTTCTTTGAAATCAAAACGAGACTACAGGCACCCTGATGGTCCATTTGTATCCATTCTCCTCAGCAACAAGTATACCTCTTTGAGTGGGGTTGATGACCCATCTGGGCACAGAAGCAGAAGTAGCACTGTGGCTGGCTCTGAGACACAGCAGAAGGGAAAAGTCAGGCAGTGTGGTAGTGATGGGGGACTCAGTAGTTAATGGGGACACACGAGATGATACTGTGTCGGCAAAAGAGACACGAGGATGGTGTGTTGCCTCTCGGGTGCTAGGGGCCAGGGTGTATAGGTGCAGCTGCAGGATATTGGCAAGGGGCCGGATGAACAACCAGAGGTTCTGCGGGAAATTGGCACCAATGACATTGTCAAAACCGGGAAGAGATCTCACGCTGAGTGTGTAGTTTTACGAAAGAGACTGAAAGGAAGGGCCTCCGAAGTAGTAATCTTCAGATTACTCCCAGTGCCACGGGCGAGTGCATGTAGGAATGGGAAGACAGCACAGATAAATGACTGGCTGAAGGAGATGGTGCAGGTGGGCAGGGCTTCAATTTCTTGATGCTGAAAAATTTTCTGGGGAATGGATGACTTGTACAAGTGGGACGGTTTTCACCTGAACTGGAGGGGAATTGGAAGGTTTTCGAACGCTACTTGATGATGTTGGTAGGATGTTGCTGAATAAAAAGGGTGATGGTCAGTTTAAGCTTGTGATGCAGGTGGTAGGAACTGGACACCAGATCAGCATGTGATGGATTGGAGAGAAAGGTAGATGTCAGGAAAGGTATTGATAGGAAAAATCAAATTAACGGGTATGATTAGACTGAGAGTTTGAAGTGCGTGTATTTTAATGCTAGCGGTATTATGGGTAAATATGACAAACTTGGAGCATGGATTAATACGTGGAACTATAACGTTACGGCCATTACAGAGACTTGGTTGAGAGATGAACAGAATGGGTGATTAATGTAACAGATTTTTGAAGTTTTAGAAAAATTAAGAAGTAAGGAGGGGAAGAATGAAATTAAAAGAAAAGGAGTTGCACGTTGAATCAGGGGCAATATCACAGCTGCACTCAGGAGAGGCAAGAAGGAAGGGTCAGACACTAAGTCGATTTGGGGTGAAATTCAGGAATAAAAAGGGTGTAATCATATTGATGAGATTGTACTATAGACCACAAATAGCCGCCGTGACACTGACGAACAGATATGTAATCAGATTAAGGAACTGTGTAAGAATAACAGTATTTTTTAAGGGTGGGGAATGTGGTGGTTCCAATTTCCTTATTATAAACTGGTACCATCCTAGTGCAAAGGATTTCAATGGGGCAAAATTTGTCAAATGTATCTAGGAGGGTTTTTAAATCATTATGTGGACAGTCCAATAAGAGGAGGAGCCGTTATAGAACTCGTGTTGGGTAATGAGCGTGGCTCAGGTAACCGACCTTACTGTGAGTGAACAGTTAGGGATCAGTGATCACAGCCTCTTAATTTATAGGATTGCTATGGCCCTTGTGAAGAGTTTTAAATTGGTGTAGGGAAAATTACAACGGTATTAGGCAGGAACTAATAAGAGTTAATTGGGTACAACTTTTCTCTGGCAAAGGAAGGTATTTAATGGTCAATTGCAGAAAGTACAGGAAAGGTATGTTGCTGCTAGAAGGAAGTAGATGGAAAGGTTACCGGTAACGAATTTAGACAAGACGAGAAAAGGAAAAACATGTAAAGAGTCGAAAAGTCGGATCACAGTAATCAGATGATGGATATAAAGAAATGAGAAAAGGAACAGAAGAAGAAAATTAGGAAAGCCAGGCGCGGCCATGAAAAGACCTTGGCAAATAGGATTAAAGTAAATACCAAGGCATTTTAAACATACATCAAGAGCAAAAAGAATAACTAGGGAGGGTACGTCCACTCAATTAACGAGAGAACATTTGTTTAGATGCAGACAATGTGAGTGAGATAATTAATGAGTACTTCGTTTCGTTATTTACCAAGGAAAATGAAATGGAGGACCAGAGGATCAGTGATGATTGTATAAATACGTTGCTTATTTATAGGTCAAGGTCGAGGAAGGGTAGCCCCTCATAATCAGTATTAAGGTCGATAAGACCCCAGGGTCTGATCAAATTTACCCCAAGATATTGAAGGAGGGATGAGATATAATTGCTGGACCCTTGACCAGTATTTTTCTGTCCTCACTAGACACAGTCGAGGTTCAGTAGAGCCGGCGAATAGCTAATGTACTTCTGTTTAAGAAAATAACGGGAGAAATCCTGGGAAATATAGAAAGGTGAGCCTCGGGTCAGCAATAGGGAAATTGGCATATAAAGTTGTGGAGGATCCGATATTTGACCGTGTGTAAAGCCATGGCCTGATTAGGGTGAACGCGTATAGTTTGTTTAATGGCAGCTCATGCCTGTACGAACTCGACTGAGTTTATTGACATGGCGATGAGCGAGATTGATGAAGATCGGGCAAAGGATGCTGTCTACATGGAGTTCATTCAGGATTTGACAAAATCCCTCATGGGAGCTTAATCCGGAAGATTCCGATGCAAGGTGCCTGTGGATAATGAGCTGCTTGGATTCTGAACGGGCTTGTCCATAGACGGCAGAGTGTGCTGGCTGAAGGGACGTAATCAGCTGGATGTCTGTAATTACAGATGTTCCGCAGCGATCTGTGCTGCCACATATGCTGTTTCTGATGTATATAAATGAAAATGTAGATGCATTGGTTAGCATATTTAGCAATGAAACCAAGATTGGTGGAGTTGTATGTAGTGTAGACGACTGACAAAGAGTACAGCATTAATATAGTTTAGTTGCTGTTCAGTTACAAGTAGGGCTGAGAAATGGCTGATCGAGTTTTACTATGATAAATGTGAGGTGTTGCTTCCTGAGGGGCATCTGCAAGGTGACAGTACTCTGTTAACGGTAAGATCCTTAACAGTGTTGCTGAGCAGAAAGATTTTGGGATCCAAGTTCCTAGCAACATTAAAGTGGTGACACAATTTGATTGTTGATTTTTACATGAAAATCAGTCTTCAATTGAATGATAGCACCCTTTCTCCACCAATTTGACCTCTAGTCTTCTGCACTAGCCTTTCCTGGGACAATTTGACAAATGCCTTCTGAAAATCCAAACACACCACAGCTACGGAATCCCTCTATCAGCACCGCGGATTACATATTGGAAGAACTCAATTCGGTTTGTCAAACATGAGTTACATTTCAGTAAGCCATGATGATTTGATTTTATGTCTTTATTCTTTTCTAAAAGACTTGTTATGCCTGTACCGATCACAGATTCCAGCATCTTGTCAGCGGCAGATGTGAAATGAACAGGTTGTCAGTTAACTGTTTTTTGTCTTCAGGTCCTGAACAATGAATTGACATTTGAGATTTTCCATAGCCGGGACTTCCGGGTCATCAAGGGAATGGCGGCGTAAGGAAAAGGTCTCTCGACAAAAAAGAAGGTAAACTGCCCCAAAATCGAATTTAGACAAATACTTAATATTGCATAACTATGTTAATAAAAGGAGCAAGGATGATGTCTAAGAACAAGATTAAAAAGTCCGCTCCGAAAGCTGATAAACATAAAGAGACGCAGCAAGGCGATGGGCCTAGCTCCCCCACGGCAAGCCAGGACGGAGATAATGAGGGGGAATCGGTGACTCTGTCTTTGATTCTCGGAGAGATTCGCGAGTTCCGACAAGATAACAGCAAACAACTGGAAGATATTAAAGGAGAAATAGTAAAAACTAACCCGCGGATAGATGAAGCCAAAGCGAGGATTGTTGGAACTGAAGAGAAGCTAGAACACGCAGAGGAGGTGATAGCAGAAATGCTGAAGCTACAAGACCAGCTCCAGTGGAAACTAATAGATCAAGAAAGCCGTTCAAGAAGGGAAAATGTGAGGATTTACGGAGTTCCCGAAGGAACTGAAGATAAACCCGGATTGATGATCCCCTTCGTGGAGAAGCTACTTAGAGAGAACCTTGATATACTGGCCGCAAAAGACCTACAGATAGAATGGGCTCACCGCGCGTTGGCACCACAGCCTCCGGCAGGCGCCCAGCCGAGATCGATTCTGGTCAGATTTCTCAGTTACAGAACGAAGGAACAGGTGCTTAAAAGGGCATGGCAAAAGAAAGGTTTCATGTGGAACAACTGTAAAATCAGTTTAGACCACGACTACGCACCGGGGATTCTTGCCAGACGGAAGGAATATACGGAAACACGGAGAGTCCCGAAGGAAAATAACATCAGATTCCAGACCCTGTATCCAGCTCGGCTGAGAGTCTTTTACGACGAAGGGACAAAAACTTACGCTACGGTGGAGGAGGCAATGTCGGACCTGGTGGACCGGGGACTACCTATTAAAGTTATCACCCAACCGGAGTCGCTACTGGAGAGGATTCGGCAGAAGTCGTGGCAGTTAGTGGGGCGAGGACGCTCCACACGAACCAGAGTGTCAAACTACAAGGAAAAGCTGCAAATATTCAGACGCGAATGTACAGAGAACACAGATTAATTAAGAGAAATGACTGCAAAGAGTAAATCGGACTTAAAGATAAAATGAAAACTGGTAACTGAAAATAAACTAGGCGGAATAACTTGAATGATAGCAATTTAGTCGAGACATAAATAGGAGAAAATTCTCTATGATTATTCAAACTGCTGAGGGCCCTCTAACACAGGGTGAAGATAGAGGTTATCCCTCTGAACTGAGGCGCGTCGGTGCTCAGGCCTCACTGTGGGAAGTCGGGAAAAATTTTCAAATGTTACACGTTCAAAAATGTCTAGGGTGTGGTTATATGTCTTGGTTTACTGTTGTGAAGGGATTGCTTACTGTTTGGTTAGAAAAGGAGAGTGTTTTTTTTTCTACTAGAGAAAAATGCAAACTGAATTGGTAAAAATAATTTCCTATAATGTTAATGGGGTTTTGAACCCAATTAAAAGAAATAAGATTATGTCTAAATTGAAAAAAGAGAGGGCACAAATAGCTTTCCTCCAGGAAACACATATGAACCAATCTGAACATGGAAAATTAAAAAGAATGGGCTTTAAGCATGTATTTTATTCATCATATAAATTGAGTCACAAAAGAGGGGTAGCTACTTTAATATCAAGTACTCTTAATTATGAACATATTTCAGAGACGAGAGACAAAGAAGGACGGTTCGTAAAAATCACAGGAAGAATAGAAGGTACAGAAATAACACTGCTGAATGTTTATGCTCCTCCAGGTTGTGAATGGTCATTTTATAGACACATTTTTGACCTAATGGTCAGTTCTCAAGGGATAGTAATTTGTGGAGGGGATTTTAATATTAGATTAAATCATATATTAGATTCTTCAAGAATAGTTACTCAGAATAAACCTCTGACTCGGAAAGTGAATTCATTGATGGAGGAGTTGGAAATTATAGATGTCTGGAGGGAATTACACCCTACTAGTAAAGATTATACATATTACTCTTTCTCTCATTCAGCCTATTCAAGGATAGACTATTTCTTTATCTTTAATACAGATAGACTCAGGATAAAAAAACTGTAATATTGCAACAATTGATCTGTCGGATCATAGCCCAGTCTCTATGTCTCTAATCCTGGTAAGGAAAATGAGGAAAACACTATGGAGGCTAAACTCACATATACTCAATAACCCGAAAGTAATGGAGAGATTAAGGGGAGAAATCAAAGAATATGTAGACCTTAATGACACGGGAGAAACATCACCAGTGATCTTATGGGATACATTGAAAGCTGTACTGAGAGGGAAAATTATTTCCATTACCACTCACATGAAAAAAATCAATGCACAAAAATTAGCAGACCTTCAAGGAAAATTAAAACAACTTCAAGTTGTAGATAGCAACAAAAGTAATTCAAATCGAAAACAGGAAATTAGGAAATTGCAAAGTGAAATTGACGATATTTATATGTTGGAAACTCAAAGAAATTTTCTTTACCTGAGACAAAAGAATTATGAAGTAGGAGGTAAATCAGCTAGATTATTAGCATATAAATTACGAAAACAACAAGCAGACAATACAATTCATAAAATAAAGAATCCAAAGACAAAGCTTGTGGAGAGTACAATAGGGAAAATTCAAGAGAGTTTTGAAACATATTATCGAGAGCTGTACCCCCAACCCCGGGCCCCCAATGAGCCCTATATAAACAGTGTATTGAATTTTTTAGATCTACCTAAACTTACAGATTTATAAAATGAAAGTTTATTAGAACCAGTAACTGTCAAAGAACTGAACGTGGCCATCTCTAGGTTAAAGGCTGGAAAGACCCCGGGTTCTGATGGGTTTACCTCAGAGTGGTACAAATCCCTGAAGACACAGTTAGCCCCATTACTACTTAACACCTTTAATTGGATCTTGCAGAGAGGTGATACTCCACCTTCCTGGAGAGAAGCGATTATTTCAGTTATTCCTAAAGAGGGTAAAGATAAACTAGAATGTGGCAATTATCGGCCAATTAGTGTTCTTAATTTAGATGACAAACTATTTACATCTATATTAGCGCGCAGATTGGAAAAGCTCTTACCTGGCCTAATCCACTTAGACCAGACTGGATTTATTCAACAAAAGACCAACACAGGACAACATAAGGAGAACTCTGCACATATTAGAACAGGTTAATAAGAACGAGACAGAGACAATGGTAGTAGGATTGGACGCTGAGAAAGCTTTTGATTCGGTTAGTTGGGCATTCCTATACAGTGTGTTAGGAAGATTCGGCTTTCAAGAAAAGTTTATTAAAGTAATTCAGACTCTATATGACAGCCCTGCAGCCCGAATTAAGATAAATGGGGACCTCTCTGACTCCTTCATCTTAGAGAGCGGCACTAGACAGGGATGCCCAATTTCTCTTCTCCTTTTTGCGCTATATATTGAACCGCTTGCCCAACTAATAAGACCGAGCGAAATCGTAAAAGGTGTCAAGGTGGCAGGGATTGAACAGAAAGTGGTGTTATTCGCAGATGATGTTTTGGTCTATCTGAGTGAACCAGAAAAATAATTTATAGGATTGTTTACACTGTTGGATGACTTTGGGAAAATACCAGGTTATAAAATAAATGTAAAGAAAACGCAGGTTATGTCCCTAAATTATACACCATCCAAAAAATTGCAGGATACATACGATCTTAAGTGGGAAGCTAAATAATTAAAATATTTAGGAATAACCCTGCCGAAGGATCTTTCAACACTGTCACAGGTAAATTATGGGCCATTAATCTCAGAGATAAAAGCAGATATGCATAGCTGGAATCTTATCCCCTTTTTAAGTTTAAATTCAAGGATAAATACTATAAAAATGAATATTCTTCCTCCGTTATTGTATCTTTTCCGTACTTTACCGGTGGAGGTGGATGATAATCAATTCAGGGAATGGGACAAATGGATTTCCCGCTTCATTTGGCAAGGAAAGAAACCTAGAATTCGATATAACACCTTACAGTTAGGGAAGGAAGGAGGAGGTATGGTTCTTCCTTGCCTGAGAAATTATTTTTATGTCTCACAGGTAACCCCTCTGTTATATTGGTGTAATAGGGAATATAAGGCTAGATGGAAGGAAATAGAATTTGGATTAGTTGACAGTTTTCCTCTACAGGCCTCAATAGCTGACAAAGGATTGATGGTCCAGTTGGAAAAAATTAAAAAACAGTTGGATACATCTTACATTAAAAGCATGGCAGAAGGTAGTTAATTCATGTGGAATTAATAGCATGTTTAAACTCTTCAGATGGTGTGCATATGATACCGAATTCCTTTCCAACAGAGGAGATAAAAGATTTGAGCTATGGATAAAGAAATGTCTTACAACCTACCTCTCATTTATAGATAAAAGAGTATTACAAAGTTTCCAAATCCTGCAGGACAAACATGGCCTAGAACATAATGACTTTTTTAGGTACCTTCAAGTACGAAACTATGTTAATCAGAGTTGTACATATACAGACCTATCAACAGTATAACTAGAATTTTTCAAGATTCTGAATTCGGCTTGCAGTTCAATACCTAGTAAATCAGTTTGTCGATTATATAATGCACTCTACCATGCTAAAAATGTAAATACACTGTATATTAAAGAGAAGTGGGAGAACGAAGCGGGGTTGATACTTTCAGAGGAGGCTTGGGGGAAAATCTGCAGCTTTCAATGGTCCTCGACTAATTCTTTGACTTGGAGAGAACATTGTTGGAAAAACATTATAAGATACTTTAAGACCCCATATCAGGAAAAATATGAAGATACAAATGTGATGTGTTGGAGAAGGTGCGGCTCCAAGGAGGCAAATCATTTTCATATTTTCTGGGATTGCCCTAAATTAAGTCTATTTTGGGAAGGTATTCATAGAATATTAGTTAAGGTACTTAGGTCCCAGATGCCTCTGAACTTTGAAACGCTCTATTTGGGGCATGTATTGTTTCTTGAACAGAAGGAAGATATAAAGTTGCTGCAGGCCCTCTTAGCGGCAAGTAAGAAATCAATCACTAGAAAATGGCTAAATCCAATACCACCTACATTAGAAGATTGGTACGAAATTATCTTGGAAATATTTAAAATGGAAAAGTTGACTAACTCCCTGAGAATTCAAAAAGAAAAAAAATGTCAAATCTGGAATAAATGGATTGAATATATAACCCCAATGCGAGCAGACTTCAGATGACTCTCCCAATGATTTATACTGCTCTTCTCATCAACACAGTAATATTGCTAACGTAAGCACCCCTAGTCTAAATGTCTGTTTTTTTTTTTTGTTTTCTTTTGGAAAATAGAGAATTAACACAAGTAAAGGGAAAGATTTGGGAAAGGGATAAAAATATGAAAAAGATAAGTAAGTAAGTACATAGGGATTGGATAATTATGTCTGCGGGCAGGAGCAAGCATAAACAAATTAGGATATAAACACCTACAATGGTTGTTACATAGGCTTATATACAACATTTTGGACCAGTGGAAATGGTCCAGAAGGTTTATATGGAAACTATTATTACCACTTTTCTTAACAACTAATTCCATTACTTAGCCTAATAGGTTAGATTTACCACAGTACATAATTATCTATTTAAGTGTTTATTTTCCTTTTATATCATCTCAATGTGTACTTAAGAATGTATAAATAATTGTAGTTTTATACAAATAACAATTGGAAAAGGTTATGTGTGTGAAAAAAGTACATGATATTTGTGAATTCCTTATCCAAATAAAAATAAAATAAAAAAAAAGAGATTTTCCACAGCCATGGGAACACATTGGGACATGATGCATTTTGACAAACTTCAATGTCTTCACTATTGTTCCAACCAGTTCCTTTCAACAACACATCCTCCCACCTCCCCCCACCCCCGCCCCAGTCCTACGGGTTCCTTGTACAAATTCCTTGTAAGCCTCATATGCACACCACAAAACAAGTGTCTCTCAATCCTCCAGTCCCTTCTCCTTTGTGAACGTCAATGTATGCAAAGTATTCATTTTGTACCTCGCAGTACAGAAATCAGAAATCAGAACAATACGTATCATCCATTAAACAAGCTGATCGCAGTTTTGGAGGGCACCACAGATTCTCTCTCTCTCTCTCTCTCTCTCTCTCTTTCTTGCTAGATCTCTCCCTCTACATCTCTCTCGCTAGCTCTCTTTCTCTCTGTCTCATTCTCTCGCTAGCTCTTTTTCTCTCTCTCTCTCTATCTCTATCTCTCTCTCTCTCTATCTCGCTATTTCTATCTATTTATCTCTCTCTCTCGCTCTCTGTATCTCACTTTCGTCGTTTTCTCGTTCACTTTTCGTCATCCTGCATCTATTGTTCTTCCAACTTCGAGTACTATTTTTATTCTTTTACCGGTCTTCCCATTTTATTGCAGGGTAACACATTGATTTCCAATTATCTTTTGACCTTTCTCAAACTTAAGATGTGTATAAAAGACTACTGCATCAGAAACACCAGACACAAAATGCTAGAGGAATGCTTGTGTATTTTCTTGGATTTCCAGCATCTGCAGATTTTCTCGTGTTTCTACATCAGCAACGTTGTCAATGAATCGTTTCCATCCCGACCTTTTTCTCTATTGTATCCTTATTGACCAGGATGAAGCTAAGTGACTGAAGGACAGATCAAAATGGGAAACTACAGAAAAAGGTAGGTGTCGGACAGTGTCGCTGGTCTTCGTTGAATACTGAATAATTAGACAACAAAAATTAAATCTCTAAATGTAGCTGCTCCGTGACAAGGTTCAGTCTTTGTAAGCAAAGCTACCGGCCTATTTCCACCAGAGACACGGCTGAGGTGATGCCAAAGAATTTTCATGTACACAGTATCTGTACATCGGAGACAATGGTGTTGAATCAAATTGTTTGTTCAAGTAACTGTAACTGAGAAAGTTAGTGAGGAGTAGAACCGTATCTCTGGAGACTGAGTCTCTGTATAAATCAGGGTTGATGTGAAGCATCAGCTCAGTGTCTGCCGGAGCTGTGAATTCAGGAGCAACAGGAAACACAGATTCTCATGAAATGGTGTATCCAGTCATCTGGCGGATACGAGACATTTACTATCCTATTATTTCAGCCTTTGGAATACCCGGTGAGTCGCAGTGTCAGCTGCCGTTGGTGGGAAATCATGTTCAATTCCAATGTTCTGATCGTTCCTGCCGCTGCAGCATTCCAGTCCCAATATTCCTCATTTCAGGATTGGAATGGAAATACCGGGATGATGGATTCTGGGATCTGGATCTAAAATAAACAGCTGCAGGAATTCAGGGAATCCGCCAACATCTGTGGAAATGAGTCGGTCAGGCAGCGTTCGACCAACGGTTTGGGATCGATAATGGGATGTTCGGGTTTCTGTATTTTTGGTATTTTAGCAGCTGCACAGCATTTGTAAATATTGTGTTGAAAGAGCCCGCGGACATTGTAACAATTGATTGTCCGTATTTGTATATGAGCGATTGAATGAGTTAGGTGTGATGTTTAAACCATCGACTGGCAGTGACACTTTAGCAAATGTCTGGAGTTCCATGATGTTTCACGAACCTGTTCTGGAATTTTAACAACCGTGTGCAATATCACTGAATATAAAGCAGTTGATGGACAATACAATAAACACGACACCCAAACAGCTTGTACAGAAAGAGAAACCAGTTAACACACGTGTCTGGGGTTTATCCGCAAACACTTCTGAGGAGAAATGTTTTAACTGTTTTCCCACATATTCTGTTTTACCCGAATTAACGTTTCCAGTATTTCCTGTTTTCGTTCCGTCCTTCAGCGGTTCTGTCGCTGACAGTGATCGCCTTGACTGTCTAATTGAGAAATCCCGCCATCAGCGTCCGAACGAGACGCAGAAGGCCCCAGTAAAAAATGTTCCATCCAGTATTGACTCTGAGGAGGTAGTTACTCAGTTTTACCGTTCCACTGACATTTCACATTTCGGTCACAGTAAGTAATCCGTATTCAAATTATTTTACTGTGTAAACTCCTTCTCTGTCCCCGCCAGCTCTGTGTGCTGTCTCGACCCTCGAACAGGATCCTCTGAACCTGCTGCACCGGCTTCTAATCAGTATTTTCTCACTTGTACCCTCTCTCGGCCTCCCACCGCTAAATGGAACAATTTAGTGGAAATATTACAGGATTGGCTCAAACTGCAGAATTGGCTTATGTTTGGATTTTCTCAAACTGCTCTCTCTTCCAGCGAACTTGGTGGCGATTGTGATCCTGTCCCGGGGAAAGTGCGGTCTCTCCAAATGTATCACTCTCTACCTTGTGGGAATGGCAGCGGCCGATCTCCTGGTCGTTATTTTGAATCCGCTACTGAAGTGGACTGCTGGGATTTATTTTTCCCGGTCATTCCTGTTCATCACTGCTGTGTGCAGACTCGTCACCTGGTTGATTTATGCGAGCACTGCGACCTCAGTCTGGCTGACTGTCGCGTTCACCGTCGATCGATTTGTGGCTATTTGCTGTGAGAAGCTGAAAACAAAATATTGCACCGAGAGAACGGCGGCTGTGGTTATCGGGACAGTGAGTGTGCTGGCCTGTTTGGAGACTGTTCCCTGGGGCTTTGTGTACGAGTCTGGAGAAACAATTGATGGTGTTTCCTGGTATTGTGTTTTATCACCGAGCTTCACAAACTCTCCTTCATGGGCCGCATTTTACATTTTTCACCGCATGTTCTACCCTTGCGCCCCTTTCATTCTGATGTTGCTGTTCAATATTCTGACTGTCAGGCGGATTCTAGCGGCCAATCGAGCCCGCAGGGGGCTCCGGGGACAAAAGAGTGGAGAGAATGACAAGGACCGGGAGATGGAGAACCGACGCAAATCCATCGTTTTGCTCTTCAGCATAACCGGTAGTTTCATATTGTTGTGGGGAACACTGGTGGTATTTCCTATCTATAGCTGGATTGAAATGAGTTTTGTTTATTCTGTCACGGATCCCCGTTACGTCACAGACCAAGCATCGACAATGCTGCAGATTCTCAGTTCCTGCACCAACACGTGTATTTACGCCCTGACTCAGAGCAAATTCCGAGAGGAACTAAAGAATGCGGTGAAATACCCACTGAATCTGATTTTGAGACTCCTGAAACGTTAGAAATAAACGCTGTAAAGTGTTACAATTTAGCTGCTTTCATACGCCCTATTCTAGCTCCCCACTGTGGGTAAATGGAAACAATGTGATGAACAGAGTTACAAAACAAACACGAGAAAATCTGCACGTGGGCGCAATTCAAAATAACAAGCACAAAATCAGATCCTGATGAAGGTTCTCACACAAAATGCTGGAGGAACTCAGCAGGTCTGGCAGCATCAACGGAATAGTGTAAATTGTCGACGTTTCGAGACAACATCCTTTATCAGAAACCTGTCAACTGTTTACTCCTTTCCATTTTGTGTGTGTTGCTTAGAGTGACAAGACAGCTGTTTAAAGCTGATCACGACGGCATCACTGGCCTCACCTTCCCAGAGAAATCCTCTTTACACCTCACGTCCCGCCGTGTTAAATTGAAGCTTGAGGCGAACCTGTTTCCCCTGCTTCCCGGTTCTGACAGAACTGCTTGTTCTTGAATATTTTTTTCGTTTGTATCAAGCACTCGTGCTTCCGTCACAACCCGTCTTTTCCTTCACCCTCTTTTCACCTCCTTCTCTACCTGGAGGTTTCCCTTCTCATTGCCACCTTGAACTATCTTTATGTAACAGAAAACATTATTTTTTTTTACACAATTGAAGACAATTTAACATTACCCTCACTTGTAGCTCGGTGAGATATACAGGGATATGTAGGGGGAGAGAGACAGAGAGAGACAGAGCGAGACAGAGCGAGACAGAGAGAGAGAGTAAGAGAGAGAAAGAGAGAGAGAGAGAGAGAGAGAGAGAGTGAGAGAGAGTGTGTGAGAGAGAGAGAGAGAGAGAGAGAGAGAGAGAGAGAGAGAGAATGAGATATCGTGAAGCAGTGAGCGTGAGAAGGAGACAGCGTCACGTTTGACGGTGGGAGAGAGAGAAAGTGACCGAGATTTCGCGAGAAAGGGGGCACGAGGAAGAGCACGCAAGATGGAGAGCCTGAGGGAGAGGGCGCGGGAGTGAGCAGGAGGGTGAGAGCGTGCGCGAGGGTGGGCGTGAGGGAAAGCGAGAGAAGCAGACATCGCGGTAGGAGAGAGGGGTGGGAGGGGGATAGAGAGATAGTGAGGGTGAATGAGACTGTGAAGGAGTGAGCCCGAGAAGGAGACAGCTCCAGGGCTGAGGGCGCGAAGGATAGTGAGCGAATGAGACATCAGGAACACCCATCATTGGGGTCTCCGGTATAAGGAGGATGGATTACACTGAAGGGTAAATTATATTCTCACAGGGAATCGTGCTGGAGCCACCCTGATGATTTTTATCAAGTGCCATCTGGAGGATATGTTGGTGTCCAGAGCTACAGGTCAGTAGGTTGCATTGGTGAAAGGTAGAGATGAGGTCAAAGAACACCTAACGGAAGTCAAGATGAGCACAGTGGCACCGAACGGCAAAAGTGGGTTTATGTCAGTGTAGGGTGTAAAACAGCTAACGCAGACGTACCCAGATCATGCATTTATACTCGGTACAGTGATTCATCCATTACAGAGATCTGGTTGAGAGAAGGTCAGGGCTGGTATATAAATATTCCAGCATTTAGATAATTTAGAGATTCCAGAGGGAGCTAAAAGAGGTTGGGGAGCTGCACTGCTGATCAGGCAGAATGTCACAAGCTCGAGGTCATCCCAGAAGCTGAACCAGTTAGACAATGTGGAGGGACTCAGGAATAAGAAAAGTGTAATACAGTAAACCTTATAATAACCAGTAAGAGAGGGAAACAGATCTGTCAGCAGGTTATTAACTGATGCAAAACAATAGAATACACCAGTTGGTGAATCACCTCTCCAGAATGACTTGCACTTCCTTACCATCTGGGGCTTGGATGGGGCATTATTTGTCAGGTGTATTCATGAAAGTTTCCAGAAAGAGCATGTAGATAGTCCACTAAGGAGGGGACATACTTGAGATGTTAGTGGGAAATGAACCTGGAGAGAAGATTGGGGTTTCATTGAGAAGCATTAACGGATTATAATTCTGGAGATTTTCTGGTGGTTATTGAGAAGGATAAGTCTGAATCTGCAGGTGTACGAATCAAAATCGGGATTATTATCGACGTACTGTGACATGAAATTTGTTTATTAGTAGTAGAAGTTTAATGCAAAACACAATATAGAACAGAAAATAAATAGTAAGTCAATAAATAAATAAATAAATAAATACACATATTGAATAGATGAAAGATTGTGAAATAAACAGAAATACTACATATTAAAACGAGTCAGATAGTGTCCAGGGGTTCAATGTCAATTTAGGAATCGGATGGCAGAAGGGAAGAGGCTATTACTGAATCACTGTGTGCCTACGAGTTTCTATATCTCCGACCATTTGGTAAAAGTGAGAAAGGGCATGCCTTGGGTACTGAAGGTCCTTAATCAATTATGCTGCCTTTCTGAGACACCGCTCCTTGGGTACTTTGTAGGCTTGTGCCCAACATGGTGTTGACTAAATGTACAACACTCTGCAGCAGCTTCTTTCGGTCCTGTGCAGTAGCCCTCCATACCAGACTGTGAAACAGCCTGTCAGAATGCTCTCCACTGTACATCAAGTGAAGTTTTTTTAGTGTATTTGTGGACATAAAAAATCTTTTCAAACTATAATGAAGTATACCTGCTATCTTGCCTTCTTTATAACTGTATCGATACGTTGGAACCAGGTTAGGTACTCAGAGATCTTGACACCCAGAAACTTGAAACTGCTCACCCTTTCCACTTCTGATCCCTCTATAAGGATTGGTATGTGTTCCTTCGTCTTATCTTTCCTGAACTCCACAATCATCTCTTTCGTCTTACTGACGTTGAGTGCCAGGTTGTTGCTACCACACCACTCCACTAGTTGGCTTATCTCACTCCTGTACGCTCTCTCGTCACCGCCTGCAATTCTATCAACAATGATTGTATTATCAGCAAGTTTATAGATGGGTACATAGAGGGTAGAACAATCGACTAAGCACACACCCTTGAGGTGCACCAGCGCTGATCGTCAGCAAGGAGGAGATGCTATTACCAATCTGCACAGATTGTGGTCTTCCGGTTAGGAAGTCCAGGCTCCAATAGCAGAGGGAGGTACAAAGGCGGAGGTTCTGGTACTTCTCAATCAGCATTGTGGGAATGATGGTATTAAATGCGGAGCTATAAAGTTGTGGATGGCAATTTGCAGTAGATTGTGTAGGAATTATAGGAAGTAGTCTGGGAGCCGATGTTACTGGTTAACCATAAAAGTATGACACGTAAGAGTGACTTACAGTCCAACTGGTCATAATTCAGGAGTTCCCTGTCCCTGTCAGTAAGGTAGAGAAAGACAGGGTCCTGAAGGAATTTAATGTGATGAGAAATATTGTGTTTGTTTAAACATATAAGAGGTGTCATATGTAAGCTTTAGGACGATGAAATTGGGCAGAGTCTTGGAGGAACATACAGGAAGCAAGGAAGAAGTCACAGTTTGAATCAGGAGAGCGCGCTGTACCAGAAATATCTTCAGTCAGCAGTGTTAATGAATAAAATTTGGTCTTATGCAGACACCGAAAACAACACTATAATGTAGAACGGACAGGACTACTCAAGGAAAATCGTGGAAGTTTATGCCTGGAGCCCCCCACTCCTACGGACTGCAGTATGTTGGGACCTGATGATATCTGCTTTTCGTCCCATTAGATTTTCTGTCGTGATGATGACTCAGAATATACTACAGTACGACATGGGAACAGGCACTTCAGCCCGTAATACTGTGCTGAAGTAATTGAGCTACTAAGTAAAGGTTCACCTCAGCTAATTTCTTTTGCCTACAGGATATCCATCTCCCTGATATCTCCGCATATTTATGTGCCTATGTAAGAGGCTCTTATTAACCTCCATATGTTGGTCTCTACCATCTGCCTGGCAGTACGTTCTAATTATCCACCACTCCATGTGTTTGACAACAAAACCTCCTCTGAACTTCGCCCTTTTGCCTTAAATTCATCCTTTTCTTAACTGGTGATTTCTGTCTGGCTAAAATGTACTTCTGGCTTATCAATGTCTTTCAGAACTATAACCTTCCATCTCATCTCCTCTCACCATGGCTCCAGGAAAAAAAAAAAAACTGCACAAGTTTGTCCAGCTGTCCACATACAATTGGCTTACTATTCTGGTGAGCATCCTTATAAACCTCATCTGCACACCCCAAAACAAGTGTCTCTCAATCCAAATTTGGGCCATGTCAGAACTGGGTGACAACAAGGACAACAAATTGTGTGAATAAACAAAAAAGCAAAATAAATGATAATAAATATGAAGTAGATATCGGAAACATGAGTTGTGTTGTCCCTGAATATATGTTCACTGCTGGTTATGTGAAATTATCCCCTCTACCTGAAAACCCTGTTCGTTGAGGGATAATAGCTATTCCTGAACCTGGTGCTGTGGGACCTGAGACTCCTGTAATGCTTCCCGATGGCAGGATCGAGAATCGAGCGTCATCTGGATACTGGGGTCCTTGATGACGGATGCTGCTTTTCTGTGAAAACGCTCTTTGCAGTTGTGCTCAGCGGCGGGGAGGGCTTTACTTCTGATAGGTTGGCTGCATCCACAACTTTTCATTTCGAATTCCTTTCATGTCATTGGTGCTTCCATATCAGACTGAGATGTATCCAGTCAGGAGATTCTCCATTATACACCTATAAATGTTTGTCTAAGTTTTAGACAACATACTAAATCTGCTCCTCTGTTGCTATTGCATCTTTCCAATAGCCTGTCTACATTTCTCTTCATCTTTCTCCAGTTGGCATTTTGGAAATAGTTGGAAATTGAAACACGCAGCATCTCAAGATACTACTTAATCAATTCTACGTTACTTCCTGAAAGATGCCCACTGGGAGGAAGGGGGTAGGCAGAGTCCATGAATTGCTGTCCATTATTAGGGTTGTACAGGCCTCTGTCCTTGAATTACTGGGATTGCACTAGAGTTTAACGGCGGAGTGCAGGGTGTGTAGATGTCTGTGTGCTCCCTGCACAGTGCTGTGAATTTTATAGGTCTGTATCGTGGATGTGATTGTCTAGATATTGTGAAGTTATTTTTCCCTGTAGTCCACCACTGATTGTTCATGGACAGTCTCATATGCAGGGCATGTTTATACCAGCGATTCAGCCTGACCTCCCTCACCATGCTGAGTTGCAGCAGTCTGTTTTCCTGCAGTACAATTTTTGGTTTCTACTTGTCCGCCTCCCTGCTGTGCAGTGCCGGAGCTAAAGCGGGCAGTGTCCATGCAGTGCAGAACTGGTTTGAGCAGGTCAGTGTTCGTGCAGTTTTGCAGGTGACTGCTGTACGCAACGGAATGATTGTGGTCTGCGTTCGGCTGTGAAATTACAGTTCAATCTGGGGATTTTCATGTCTTTATCTGTAGAGTAAATGGGCTAATGCTTGAAATCTGTGGCATCAGAGAGCAGAGTTGGATTGTTATGATGTCTGTTCTTCTACTCTGCCCTTCTCTGGATCAATAGTAATATATTTTCATAAATCATTGTCCTTGTATTAGAGTCGTGTACTGCTCTGTACTCTCACTGACCAGTGTTGTGCTCTGGCAGCTCAGTGAGCTTGGAATGGAATGTCAGTGCTTTTACAGAAGTGTCTCATTATTACAGAAAAAAAAATACCCTGTACACCTAGGTAAATTTGTCATAGTGGGGCGCTGGGAGCGGAGCCAATTACGAGACACAGACACCGAAGTACTAGGAACTGGACGTGGCTAGAGACTAGAGTTAGCGACGTGACTGGATGCAGGACCAGCACAAGGAACTTCAATCTTGGAGCCTGGGCTTGGACTCCGAGCTAGAGTCTGGACAAGGACCCACAACCTGGGTCCTGATTCGGGCTCGGACTCCGGATCAAGTCGAGGACATGACGTGGCTACAGGACTGGACATGACCTGGGCTTCTTCGAGGCTTGGGTATAGACTCCAAGCCAGAGTCTGGGAAAGCACCCAGAACTTTGGACTTGCCTCGGGCTCGGACGACAGAAATAAGTGAGGACAGGACGTGTCTACAGGACAAATACTAGCAACAGGACTGGACGTGAGACTACTGGACACTTGGACAAGACAAATGAAACCCCAGGACAGGACGAGAGAACCCCAGCACCGGGTTGGGCAAGGTTCTTCTGGGCTGGGAGAGACACATGGACAAAATGTGAACACAAAGCCGAGGCTTGAACAGGACAAGATTCTTGGACATGGCTAGAACTGGACGAGACCCCGAAGCCATAACATGGTCGAGGAAGAGACAGGAACGCAGAGCTTTGGTCAAGGAAGAGACAGGGACATGGAACAGAGAACCAGGACCTCACTTTGGAAACAGGATGTAGGGCCGGGACTCCTAGACAGAACACAGAATATAACAAGACGGTTCCTGACACTAGGTAGCGGCAAGCAGACAGACGTACCTAGTGAAGGCGTGGCACAGAGACAGTTCAAAACCATGATAGACAGTTCCTTATCTTGCTCAGGCGATTGAATTTGATAGTGGTGCAGGCGAAGGTTACAGGCGAGGCAGGGCTTCAGACGAGGCAAGGCGAGGCAAGGCTTCAGACGATGAAACGCGAGGCAAGACTTCAGACGAGGCAAGACGAGGCAAGGTGAGACAAGGCATCAGACGGGGCATAGAAGGAAGGGGAACAGCATGGATTCAGACAGGGTGTATGGACAGCAACAATCCAGCAGTCAGAGGCTGAATCCTGAAGCTATTTATGAGGCCAGCCAAACGAGAATCAGCTGCCTCAACAGAATCTGGGGAATACCAGAAAAGGAACCTGAACCGAACCGTGAACCAGAATGAGGATTTCACGGACCGGACCATGACAAAATCAGCTGTTTCCTGGAGACCAGTCTGAGTGTTTCAGATCATTAGTGGACACAGGACCATAGGGGGATGAACTATAATATTCAACACATCATTTCTAGGGGACTCCAGGAGGGGATGTTGCCTCCCTGGTGCAAAGTTCAAGAATGTCTCTGAGTTGCTGCAGGACATTCTGGAGTGGGAAGGTGAACAGCCAGTGGTCGCGGTGCACATAGGTACCAACGATATAGATGAAAAACGGGATGAGGTCGTACAAGGTGAATTTAGGGAGTTAGGAGATAAACTAAAAAGTAGGACCACATAGGTAATAATATCTGGATTACTACCAGTGCCACGTGAGAGTCAGAGTAGAAATAGGAGGATATTTCAGATAAATATGTGGCTTGAAAATGGTGCAAGGGGAAGGGATTCAAATTTCTGGGGCACTGGAACCAGTTCCGGAGGAAGTGAGACAAGCAGGACGGTATACACCCGGGCTGGACTGGACCCAATATCCTAGGGGAAGAGTTTGCTACTGTTGTTCAGGAGGATTTAAACTAATGTGGCAGGGGGATGGGAACAAGTGCAGAGAGACAAAGGGGTGTAAAATGAGGGTAGAAGCAAAAAGTAGTAAGGTGAAAAGTAAAATTGGCAGGCCGGCAAATCCAGGGCAAAAATCAAAAAGGGCCACTTTTCAACATAATTGTATAAGGGCTAAGAGTGTTGTAAAAGCGCGCCTGAAGGCTTTGTGTGTCAATGCAAGGAGCATTCGTAACAAGGTGGATGAATTAAAAGTGCAGATTGTTATTAATGAATATGATATAGTTGGGATCACAGAGACATGACTCCAGGGTGACAAAGGATGGGAGCTCAACATACAGAGATATTCAATATTCAGGAGGCATATACATGAAAGAAAAGAAGGTGGGGTGACATTGCTGGTTAGAGAGGAGATTAACTCAATAGAAAGGAAGGACATAAGCCGGAGGATGTGGAATTGATGTGGATAGAGCTGCATAACACTAAGAGGCAGAAAGCGCTGGTGGGAGTTGTGTACAGGGCAACTAACAGTAGTAGTGAGGTTGAGGATGGCATTAAACAGGAAATTAGAAATGTGTGCAATTAAGGAACAACAGTTATAATGGGTGTCTTCAATCTACATATAGATTGGGTGAACCATATTGGTAAGGGTGCTAAGGAAGAGGATTTCTTGGAAAGTATGCGGGACAGTTTAGTGAACCAACATGTCGAGGAACCAACTAGAGAACAGGACATTCTAGACTGGGTATTGAGCAATGAGGAAGGATTAGTTCGCAATTATGTCGTGCGAGGCCCCTTTGGAAAGAGTGACCATAGTATGGTGGAATTCTTCATTAAGACGGAGAGTGATATAGTTAATTCAGTAACAAAGGTTCTGAACTTAACGAAGGGTAACTTTGAAGGTATGAGTCGTGAATTAGCTAGGATAGACCTGCAAATGGTACTTAAAGGATTGACGGTGCATATGCAATGGCAAGCATTTAAAGATCGCATGGATGAACTGCAATAATTGCTCATCCCAGTTCGGCAAAAGAATAAACCAGAGAAGGTAGTGCACCCGTGGCATATAAGGGAAATTAGGGATAGCATCAATTCAAAGAAGAAACATACAATTTAGCCAGAAAAAGCGGTACACGTGAGGACTGGGAGAAAGTCAGAGTCCAGCAGTGGAGGAAAAAGGTCTTAATTAGGAAAGGGAAAAAAGATCATGAGAAAAAGCAGGCAGGGAACATAAAAACTGACTGTAAAAGGTTTTATAGATATATGAAAAGAAAACGATTAGTTAACACAAATGTAGATCCCTTACAGTCAGAAACAGATGAATTGATCATGCGAAACAAGGACATAGCAGACCAGTTGAATAACTACTTTGGTTCTGTCTTCACTTAGGAGCACATAACCTTCACTTGCAGCTCTGTGAGAAATATAGGGATAGAGAGAGAGAGAGAGAGAGAGAGAGAGAATGTAGAGTACCTGAGAGAGAGGGCGCGAGAGTGAGCACGAAAGAAAGCGAGAGAAGCACACATTCCGCTCGAAGAGATGGGTGGGAGGAAGAGAGACAGAGAGAGAGAGATAGTGAGAGCGAATGAAAAGGAGTGAGCGCGAGAAGGAGACATCTCGAAGGATGAGGGCGCGAAGGATAGTGAGCGAATGAGACATCGAGAGTAAGGGGGTCGCAAGGGAGAGCGCATGACGGACAGGGCGTGAGCGAGGAGGAGCGTGAGAAGGAGTCATCGCGAGGGGGAGAGAGGTGATGAGACAGTGCGATGGAAGGAGGGAGAGACAGAGAGAGACAGAGAAGGGGAAGGGCAGAGACAGAACAGGCTGCATGACATTGTCCGATCTGTTTCCCTCGAATACTGAGATCAGCTTGTGTGTGTGGTGGATGATCTGAATTATTTTGGCTCATGTACTGCTACTATTGTAGATATCTGTTTTCTTTTCTGTACCAAAACCGTGCGAGATCTAATAAAGTGTTAAACATGTGTGCAGTCTCCTTTGTTTGCGAACGCATAGGTAAATAACCAGATCTGAATCAAAAATGAATACTGAATGAATTTTACAACAACTTTCCTTACAAAAATGCTACAAGATAAGTTCGGAATTTACAGGAAATAGCAGGATATGAATCACATGCAGCAAACTCTTTAACCGGGATATACAGACAGGAATATGTGTGTAAATGAGTGAGATTGCAGGAAAGTGCTTTACCTCCATCACGCTATGACCAAGGATGTCTCTGAGATGGTACAGACCATTCTGAAAGGGTAGGATGAGCAGCCAGATGTCATGGTCCTTATTAGAACTAACAACAGAGAGACAAGTTCCTGCAAAGAAAAGTTACGTGGGTGAGCAGTAAATTAAAAAATAAAAACTCTGGGGTGGTGATTTCAGGATTACTTTAGACGCCACATGCCTGCGACGTACGGGATCTTATGCTGGTGCACTGAAATGTGTGGTTAACAATATCGTACGGGAGGGCAGGCATCAGGAACACCCACCATTGGGGTCTCCGGTATGGGGAGGATGGATTACACTGAAGGGTAAATCATATTCTTACAGAGAATCTTCTGGAGCCAGCCTGATGATTTCTATCAAGTGGCATCTGGAGGATATGCTGGTATCCAGAGCTACAGATCAGTAGGTTACATTGGTGGAAGGTAGTGGTGAGGTCAAAGTAAACCTCAAGGAAATCAAAAATGGGGTCACCTTAATGTGGACAGTGGCACCGAACGGTAAAAGTGAGTTCATTTCAGTGTAGGGTGTAAAACAGCTAAGGCAGATGTAGCAAGATCCTGCATTTATACACGGCACAGTGAGTCATCCATTACAGAGATCTGGTTGGAAGAAGGTCAGGACTGGTATATAAATATTCCAGCATTTAGATGATTCAGAGAGTCCAGAGGGAGCTAAAAGAGGTTGGGGAGCTGCACTGTTGATGAGGCAGAATGTCACAAGCTCGAGTTCATCCCGGAAGCTCAACTAGTAAGACAATGTGGAGGGACTCAGCAATAAGAAACGTGTAATACAGTAAGCCTTATTATAACCAGTAACAGAGTGAAACAGATATGTCAGCAGGTTATTGACTGATGTAAAACAATAGAATACACTAGTTGGTGAATCATCTCCAGAATGACTTGCACTTCCTCACCACCTGAGTCTTGGATGAGGCACTATTTGTTAGGTGTATTCATGAAGGTTTCCAGAAACAGCATGTAGATGGTCCACCAGTGAGGGGACATACTTGAGATGTTATTCGGAAATGAGCTGAGCGAGATAAGTCTGGACACGCAGGTGGACGAATCAGAATCAGGTTTATTATCAACGGCATGTGACGTGAAATTAGTTAATTAGTAGCAGCAGTTTAATGCAAAACATAATATAGAACAAGAGAAAGAATGAAAAATCAATCTATAAATAAATAAAAAGGTAAATCACAGTGTACATATGTTGAATAGATTAGAAATTGTGCAAAAAATGTTAATACCATCTATTAAAACAAGTCAGATAGTGCCCAGGGGTTCAATATAAATTTAGGAATTGGATGGCAGAGAAGAAGTTGTTATTGTCAGACGGTGGCGGCTGGAACGGACACAGACACTGAAGTACTAGGGACAGGACTAGGATACAGGGTGAGGGTTAGGACATGGTCACGAAAACTGGGAACACAGAACAGGACTGGACAAGAGATCTCCGAGCCCAGGCTTGCACGCCGAGCTAGAGACTGGACAAGGACCCAGTACCTGGGTCTTGCCTCTGGCTCTGAACCCACAACTAGGCAAGGACGAGACTTGGCTGGCAGGCAGGACGAGGCTGGAATCTTCAGACTTGAGGCGAGGCTGTAGACCAGAGACTTGAGGCGAGGCTTGAGAGTAGAGGCTTGAGGCTTAGGGTCTTGAAGATTGGCTTGGGGTTTTAAAGTTTTGTTTGGGGCGAGGCTCGAGGCTTGGGGTCTTGAAGCTCCTCCTGGGCAGGGCGCGTACGCCTGTGCAGGGCGCGGCTCACCTGGGCAAGACGCGGATCTCCACCCGACGCAGGCGAGGAACAGGAAGGGAGAGAACCAACCGCAGGGTAACGGCAAACTGGTCTGACTTACCCGACGGCGGGCAAGGGACAGAAAGAGACAGAAACCACCGCAGGGTAACGGCAATCTGGCCTGACATATCCGACGGCGGCGAGGGACAGGAAGGGGCAGAACTCACCTCAGGGAAACGGCAATCTAGCCTGGTTAACTCGACAGAGGCAAGGGGCAGGAAGGGACAGGACCCACCGCAGAATAACGGCAATCTGGCCTGGTTTACCCGACGGAAGCAAGTGACAGGAAGGGAGCTAGGTTCAGGGTGGCTCCAAGAAAAGACTTCAGGCGAGGCGAGGCGAGGGTTACTAGCAAGACAAGGCAAGGTTGCAGGCAATGCAAGGCGAGACAAGAACTTCAGGCGAGACGACAGTTACCGGCAAGAAAAGGCAAGGCTTCAGGCGAGGAAACAGAAGGCAGGGGCAGGGATACAAGGAGTAAGGACAAGAACAATCCAGCAGCCACGCTCCGGTCTCTGGAAGTATTTATGCAGCCAGCCCCCACAAGAATCAGTTGCCTCAATTAGTGCTAAACAGGAGGAGAAACAGCGTAGACAGGAAAACCTAGAACAGGGGTCGATGGACCGGACCGTAAACCGGAATGCGGACTTCACGGACCGGACCATGACAATTTCTGAATCACTGAGTGTGTGCCTTCAGGTTTCTGTATCTCCGACGTGATGGTAACAGTGAGAAAGGGGCATGCCTTGGGTGCTGAAGAATCTTAATAATGGATGCTGCCTTTCTGAGACACTGCTCCTTGGGTACTTTGTAGGCTTGTTCCTAAGATGGAGATGACTAAATGTACAACCCTCTGCAGCTTCTTTCGGTCCTGTGCAGTAGCCCTCCATACCAGAGAGTCAAGCAGCCTGTCAAAGTGCTCTCCACGGTACATCAACTGATGTTCTTGAGTGTATACGTGGACATACCAAATCTCTTCAAGGTCTAATGAAGCATAGCTGCTATCTTGCCCTCTTTATAACGGTATCGATGTGTTTGAACAAGGTTAGATACTCAAAGACACTCAGAAACTTGAAACTGCTCACTCTTTCCACTTCTGATCCCTCTATGAGGATTGGTATGCGTTCTTTCGTCTTACCTTTCCTGAAGTCCACAATCATCTCTTTCGTCTTACTGACGTTGAGTGCCAGGTTGTTGCTGTAACACCACTCCAGTAGTTGGCATATCTCGCTCCTGTACGCCCTTTATGTCACCACCTGCAATTCTATCAACAATGATTGTATTATCAGCAAATTTATAGATGGGTACATAAAGAGTAGAACAATGGGCTAAGCACACACCCTTGACTTGCACCAGCGCTGATCGTCAGCAAGGAGGACACGTTATCACCAATCTGCACAGATTGTTGTCGTCCGGTTAGGAATTCCAGGCTCCAGTTGCAAAGGGAGGTACAGAGGCGCAGGTTCTGCTACTTCTCAGTCAGCATTGTGGGAGTGATGATATGAAATGCTGAGCTTTAATTTTTGGAAGGCGAATTGCAGCAGAATTGTGCTGGAATTATAGAGAGTAGTCTGGCAGCCGATGTTACTGGGTAACCGTAACAGTGTGACATGTGGGAGTGACTTACAGTCCAGCTGGTCAGAATTCAGGAGTTCCCTGTCCCTGTCAGTAAGGTAGAGAAGTTCAGGGTCGTGAAGGAATTTAATGTGATGAGAAATATTGTATTTGTTTAAACATGTAAGAGGTGTCCTATGTAAGCTTTAGGAAGATGAAATTGGGAGACTTCCGGTGGTGCCCATGGAGTGAGATCGTGTTCTAGATCCGCACCATCACCTCTGATCGTTATCCTATGATCAGCTACATTTAAGCTAAGTTTTAAGGCACCGACCTTTCCAATACCTTGCAGCTGATTGCCAGTATATATTTGGATGTTTTTAACGTCCAGTATGTCTAAGAACGGGTAAAATGGCAAACCTCCTGTAAACCGAAAGCTACCGACTCCCCTCCGGTTGAATCGGCGGTAACTATGCAAGCTATATCGGATTGGATCCGTGCGGAGATTTCATCTAAACTGAGAGAATCATCGATGAAATCGATAAGATGAAAACAACGATCACGGAACATCAGACTGCTATATCTAATATCCAAGTTCATACGCAACAGAATGAACTCAAAATGGGGAAAAAAAATTGAAGAAATAATTACTACAATGAAGAAAATACCTGAATTCCCTACTTTTAAAAATTCTGATTTAGAATGCAGAATGCGTCGTCAGAATATAAGAATTATTGGGCTCAGAAATCCGCCGAATCTAAGGACCCTATTCAGTTTTTCTCTCAAATTTTAAAAGATTCATTTCCCACCGTGTTTCCTGATCAACCACGACTATTGGATAGGGCTCACAGAGTCCCATTATATTTGTCTAAGTCAAACAAACCTCGACATGTTATTTTACGATTTTATTATTTTCAAGACAAGGAAATGTTGCTTCGTTTTGCTCGACCTAAAGGCTATATTGATTTCTCTGATCTCCGTTTTCGATTGGTGGAGGATTTTAGCAAATAGGTTCGCGACCAACGTGTTCGTTACAGATCTGTGATGGCGGAATTCTACAAGATGGATTTAAAACATATGCTGCTCTATCCCGCACGTTTCAGGATCTGATTGTCTGAATGGTCTTCACGTTATTTTGAATCTCCGTCGGAAGCCCAGAGCTACCTGGATCAACCTCCGCCTTCAACATCCGAATCGCACTATTAAATCATCAGTACCTGATTGGAGGCTGTTAATCTGTTGGGTTTTAATTTCTTATTTTGCACAATCTGAGGGCAGAAATGTTTTTTTTCGTTTAATCAATATGGTTGTCAAATTCTTTTTTTTTTTAACTGCGTCATTCCTTCTTCTTCCCTGGGGATTCTGGGTGGCCATTCCCATACCATCAGTATTGGCACTTACCTGGAGGCCTTAAACTTCGTAACTTTTTTTTCTAGTTTTTTCTAGTCTATGCAATTATTTTTTCTCCTTTCCTAATTATACGGTTTGCTGTATGTTAACTGTTATTTATATATATATTCGCTTTGTATTCTGTCGTTTTTGTTTTAATCGGAGTACATCTTGATTTTTTCACTCTTCTACTCTTTTACAATTTTAGCTGATCTTTTTATATATACATTTTTTGTTGAGCGTCTATGGGAAGTCACGGCGATAGATTTAGTGCTTGCTTCTATCTGGCTAGTCTATCTTAGATTTAGCTTTGGGCTTTTGGAATTGGGGTGATGGGGGAGGTCTTCACATTTTAGTTTTTTTTTTCTTGGGCTACGCATATATTACTGAAGTATTTTTCGCGTCCTCTTTCTCGGTATCTCACGTTTACTCTGTTCCCTTTTCGGGTTCGTGGATTGAACCTATTGTCAATCCTCCCTTTATTTGAGTATTGAATTTCGGTGTTATGTATTCTACAATTAATTTTGACTCTTGGAATAGTGATGGTTCTAATCATCCAATTAAAATGGAAAAAAAATGCCTTCAATGTTTTCTGGAGACTTAAAGCACATATTCTATTTTTGCAAGAGACCCATGTGCGGAGCGGGAACTGATTACGATTTTTTTTCAAGTTCTGGAAGACTTAAAATGTCATTCGAATTCGAATGCCAAAATTAGAGGAGTTTATATCATAATGGATCCCTGAATTACATTTATGCAACAGGATATTATTTCTGATCCGAATGGTAGTTTTTTTTTTACTGTTTAGTGGTTTATTCTTTAATAAAAATGTAGTTCTGGTTAACGTTTATACTCCAAATTCGGACTGTCCGGAATTTTATAAATCGTTATTTAATTTGTTCCCGAATTTAACTGAGTTTTCACTAACCTGGGGCGAAGATCTTAATACCTGTTTATCTCCATTATTGGACCGTTCGGCCCCTATACAGACAGTACCCAATAAATTCGCAACCTTGATTAATTCATTTCTCTCAGAGTCTGGGTCGACGAATATTTGGCGGTTTTTGCACCCCCAGGAAAAAGACTTCTCTTTTGTTTCACATGTTCAGTACTCTTCCTCAAGGATTGATTTTTTTTTTTTTTTTTATTGACTCTCGTCTTATTTCTTCTGTGGTTAAATGTGAATATGACTCTATAACCATTTCGGATGGTTGATCTTTTTTTTTTACAATTGGTAGGAAGTTGAAAAGCAGGACCTCAAGGGTGGTAATCTCAGGATTGCTACCTGTGCTAAGTGCCAGTGAGGGTAGGAATAGAATGCTCTGGAGGAGGAACAAGTGGCTGAGGAACTGGTGTAGGGGGCAGGGTTTCAGGTTTCAGGATCATTGGGACCTCTTCTGGGGCAGGTGGGACCTGTACAAGAGAGACGGGTTACACTTGAACCACAGGGGGACCAATATCCTTTCAGGGAGGTTTGTTAGTGTTAGTGGGGAGGCTTTAAACTAGAGTTGCAGGGGGATGGGAACCAGAGTGCCA
Organism: Mobula birostris; assembly: GCF_030028105.1. Classification (NCBI taxonomy): domain Eukaryota; kingdom Metazoa; phylum Chordata; class Chondrichthyes; order Myliobatiformes; family Myliobatidae; genus Mobula; species Mobula birostris. The sequence goes on from NC_092397.1 coordinate 29,723,933, forward strand.
GAGCTGACAGTGTGGCTGGGGTGAAAATAAATGATGTTGAAAGTTTAAGCAAATCCGCTGATAGAAAGGTTGTGAGTGGTGGTAAAAATCTTCTGAGGTGTATATATTTCAATGCTAGGAGTATTGCGGGGAAGGCGGATGAGTTGAGGGCGTGGATTTACACGTGGAATTATGATGTTGTAGCAATTAGTGAAACTTGGCTACAGGAGGGGCAGGACTGGCAGCTTAATATTCCGGGGTTCCGATGTTTCAGATGTGATCGAGGCAGAGGAATGAAAGGTGGGGGAGTAGCATTGCTTGTTAGGGAAAATATTACAGCAGTGCTCAGGCAGGACAGATTAGAGGTCTTGTCTACTGAGTCCTTATGGGTGGAGCTGAGAAACAGGAAAGGTACGGCCACCTTAGTGGGATTGCATTACAGACCACGCAATAGTCAAAGAGACTTGGAAGAACAAATCTGCAGAGAGATGGCAGGCAACTGCAGGAAACATAAAGTTGTGGTGGTAGGGGATTTTAAGTTTCCATACATTGATTGGGACTCCCATACTGTTAGGGGTCTAGATGGTTTAGAGTTTGTAAAATGTGTTCAGGAAAGATTTCTAAATCAATATATAGAGGGACCAACTAGAGGGGATGCAATATTGGATCTCCTGTTAGGAAATGAGTTAGGACAAGTGACGGAAGTCTGTGTAGGGGAGCACTTTGGTTCCAGTGATCATAACACCATTGGTTTCAATTTGATCGTGGACAAGGATAGATCTGGTCCTAGCGTTGAGGTTCTGAACTGGAAGAAGGCCAAATTTGAAGAAATGAGAAAGGATCTAAAAAGCGTGGATTGGGACAGGTTGTTCTCTGGCAAAGATGTGATTGGTAGGTGGGAAGCGTTCAAAGGGGAAATTTTGAGAGTGCAGAGTTTGTATGTTCCTGTCAGGATTAAAGGCAAATTGAATAGGAATAAGGAACCTTGGTTCTCAACGGATATTGCAACTCTGATAAAGAAGAAGAGGGAGTTGTATGAAATGTATAGGAAACAGAGGGTAAATCAGGTGCTTGAGGAGTATAAGAAGTGCAAGAAAATACTTAAGAAAGAAATCAGGAGGGCTAAAAGAAGACATGAGGTTGCCTTGGCAGTCAAAGTGAAGGATAATCCAAAGAGCTTTTACAGGTATATTAAGAGCAAAAGGATTGTAAGGGATAAAATTGGTCCTCCTGAAGATCAGAGTGATCGGCTTTGTGCGGAACCAAAGGAAATGCACGAGATCTTAAATAGGCTTTTTTGCGACTGTATTTACTAAGGAAGCTTGCATGAAATCTATGGAATTGAGGGAATCAAGTAGTGAGACCATGGAAACTGTACAGATTGAAAAGGAGGAGGTGCTTGCTGTCTTGAGGAAAATTAAACTGGATAAATCCTCGGGACCTGAAAGAGTGTTCCCTCGGACCTTGAAGGAGACTAGTGTTGAAATTGCGGGGGCCCTGGCAGAAATATTTAAAATGTCGCTGTCTACGGGTGAAGTGCCGGAGAACTGGAGAGTGGCTCATGTTGCTCCGTTGTTTAAAAAAGGATCGAAAAGTAATCCGGGAAATTATAGGCCGGTGAGTTTAACGTCAGTAGTAGGTAAGTTATTGGAGGGAGTACTAAGAGACAGAATCTACAAGCATTTGGATAGACAGGGGCTTATTAGGGAGAGTCAACATGGCTTTGTGCGTGGTAGGTCATGTTTGACCAATCTGTTGGAGTTTTTCGAGGAGGTTACCAGGAAAGTGGATGAAGGGAAGGCAGTGGATATTGTCTACATGGACTTCAGTAAGGCCTTTGACAAGGTCCCGCATGGGAGGTTAGTTAGGAAAATTCAGTCGCTAGGTATACATGGAGAGGTGGTAAATTGGATTAGACATTGGCTCGATGGAAGAAGCCAGAGAGTGGTGGTAGAGAATTGCTTCTCTGAGTGGAGGCCTGTGACTAGTGGTGTGCCACAGGGATCAGTGTTGGGTCCATTGTTATTTGTCATCTATATCAATGATCTGGATGATAATGTGGTAAATTGGATCAGCAAGTTTGCTGATGATACAAGGATTGGAGGTGTAGTAGACAGTGAGGAAGGTTTTCAGAGCCTGCAGAGGGACTTGGACCAGCTGGAAAAATGGGCTGAAAAATAGCAGATGGAGTTTAATACAGACAAGTGTGAGGTATTGCACGTTGGAAGGACAAACCAGCGTAGAACATACAGGGTTAATGGTAAGGCACTGAGGAGTGCAGTGGAACAGAGGGATCTGGGAATACAGATACAAAATTCCCTAAAAGTGTCGTCACAGGTAGATAGGGTCGTAAAGAGAGCTTTTGGTACATTGGCCTTTATTAATCGAGGTATTGAGTATAAGAGCTGGAATGTTATGGTGAGGTTGTATAAGGCATTGGTGAGGCCGAATCTGGAGTATTGTGTTCACTTTTGGTCACCAAATTACAGGAAGGATATAAATAAGGTTGAAAGAGTGCAGAGAAGGTTTACAAGGTTGTTGCCGGGACTTGAGAAACTCAGTTACAGAGAAAGGTTGAATAGGTTAAGACTTTATTCCCTGGAGCGTAGAAGAATGAGGGGAGATTTGATAGAGGTATATAAAATTATGATGGGTATAGATAGAGTGAACGCAAGCAGGCTTTTTCCACTGAGGCAAGGGGAGAAAAAAACAGAGGACGTGGGTTAAGGTTGAGGGTGGAAAAGTTTAAAGGGAAGATTAGGGGGGGCTTCTTCACACAGAGAGTGGTGGGAGTATGGAATGAGCTGACAGACGAGGTGGTAAATGCAGGTTCTTTTTTAACATTTAAGAATAAATTGGACAGATACATGGATGGGAGGTGTATGGAGGGATATGGTCCGTGTGCAGTTCAGTGGGACTAGGCACAAAATGGTTCGGCACAGCCAAGTAGGGCAAAAGGGCCTGTTTCTGTGCTGTAGTTTCAATGGTTCTGTGGATATCCCTTGTTTGAGTTAATCATAGGCACCTGATTCTCATCTTGAGGTTGGAAGAAAAGTAGCCTTGGATTCCATTGTGGGCTGCTGGTTTGTCTCGGCAGTTCCCCTTGGAGCAACCTGCTGGTGGAAGACTAGAGCGGCCACTTGTCATCTTTAGGCCGTGTTGGGGAACCATCGTTTAATGGAGCATGTCTGTCGGTAGTCGGGGCCGTCTTTGTAGTATGGATTCTGCTGTTTCCTGGGCCAACTGAGTGGCTGCCAGCCTCTCTGAGCAAGGTAGGTATCCGGCTGTTTCTGTAGCCAGCTGATGTTGCTGGCTGAACTGAGACTCAGAGCTACCCCGGAGCAGAGATAGAGCTGTCTGTTTTTCTTTGGTGTTTGTCTCTTATTGTCCTCGCCTCCGTGGGGTAAGCCTGGCCGTTTTGCCGTTGCCCTGCGGGGTGCTCTGTCTTGTCTTGTCCTCGCCTCCTTGGGTTAAGACAGGCAGTTCTGCCGTTGCCCTGCGGAGGGTCTTGTCTTGTCTTCGCCTCCGTGGGGTAAGTCAGGTCGTTTTACTATTGCCCTGCTGGGGGATCTGTCTTGTCTTGTCCTCGCCTCTGTTGGGTATGTCTTGCCGTTCTGCCATTACCTGACGGAGGGACCTGTCCTACCTTGGTGAGGAGATGAAGTTGAGTCCTGGCTTGTCTTAGGATAAGTCCTGGCTCTATGTCTATATTCTGTCCTCTCTCATGTTAGTGTCGTGTTAAAGAAGAGTTATTTAATTATATACACATTTTTTTTCTCCCTCTGTCCCTCTCACTATACCCCTTTCCCATCCTCTGGGTTTCCCCCCTCCCCCTTTTCCTTCTCCCTGGGCCTCCTGTCCCTTGATCCACTCATATCCCCTTTGCCAATCAACTGTCCAGCTCTTGTTCCATCCCTCCCGCTCCTGTCTTCTCCTATCATTTTGGATCTCCCCCTCCCCCTCCCACTTTCAACTCTCTTACTAGCTCTTCTTTCAGTTAGTCCTGACGGAGGGTCTCTGCACGAAATGTCGACTGTACCTCTTCCTAGAGATGCTGCCTGGCCTACTGCGTTCACCAGCAACTCTGATGTGTATTGCTTAAAGATGAATCCCTGCTTTTCGAAGGTAAGTCCCGGCTCTATGTTGATGTTCCGTTCCCAGTATGTCTCTGATCTCCAAGAACCCAAGCCTCGACGATCCCGCAGCCAAGCTCCAAGAACCCAAGTCTCGACGATCCCGCAGCCAAGTTCAAGAGCAGAGACCCCAGCTTGTCTCCAAGTCCATGGTCTCTAGCTGTGGTCCTGCTTTCCCTAGACGAAGTCTGCCTTCTTGTCCCTGCTCCTGGTCTGAATCCTGTCACGTCCCTACTCTGGTCAAGTCCTGTTCCTTGTACTTCAATGTCTGTGTCTCGCATTTGGGTCCATTCCCAGCACCCCTTTGTGACAGTTCTAACACCCCCGATACCTCTATTTTCATCAGGCAACAGAGATATTATCTGATTTTAACGCAATAAAGCCTTCTCACAGTTTCTCATCTTAACGATTGGCACATCTCCTCCTCTTCAGGTTTGAGCGCAATCTATACTCCCTAAAGCAGATTTCAACTCTGTAGTTAATTTCAAACGAGAAAACGTGAGGATACTAGATATCCAAACAACACATACACAATGCCAGAGGAACTCAGGTCTGATGAAGGGTCTCGGTCCGAAATGTCGACTGAACTCTTTTCCATAGTTGCTATTGCGTTTCTCCAGCATTTTGTGTGTTGCTGTAGTTAATTTAATGGGATTTATAAATGAAGGCTATTCCAGGTCAAATTTCAACAATACCTTGAAGTCTTTTTTTGTTTTCCAAAGTCTCCAGCCCTTCCTAACAAATCACTTGAAATTATTCCAGATCGAGATTCCAGATCTAGATTCAACTTCATTCCAACCTCCTCCCGTACTCACCAGAACCCTCAGTTTCCGGATCTTTTTCCAGACGGAGGGTCCCCTCCTGAACCTACATTACTTCCCACAATCCCCACACATTTGCTGCCAGCGCCACCAACCGCTATTGCTCCTGAGCCAGTCAGAAGCTCGAACCTTCTTCTTGGTTCTGCTGTCAATCAGGTCTAGGGGTGGGGCCACGCAGCGGTTACGTACGTGCTGCAATGACGTCACAAACATTAAGCTCACCTTCCTCCAGTGCACTTTTTGAGAGTCTGGTCGGAGGGTCCGGGGCTGCGGGAGGGGCAGGGCGACTTTAAACCCGGCGGTAAACACGGCCACATGGTTTGGTTCTCTCCAAAATGCTGTACCTTTGCCAGTCCTCTCCACACAGTCACCCAGGGAATCTGAGAGAGTCGCCATGAGTAGTGGGAAAGTGCGGGGGAGTATCTCGGAGCAGCAGCCTCTGTTTAATATTTCGGAGCTAAGGATTTGGTCACCGAGCGTAATGCCGAACGGCGTTGAAGTACAGACACGATGATGGAACACTGAAAAAAAAATGCTGAACAGACCGTCCCTTGTTCTCGGGAAACTCTCCAGTTGCGGGCTATTTGACTGTCCCATATTCTAATCCCGTCTTCATTTGAAACAGGAAAACGGTCTCCCCGTCAGCGAATCGAACCCCTCTCTTCCGCGTGACAGGTGGGGAAACTAACCACTGAACTAGCGAGGAATAAATAAGAGTGTGGAACCTGTCACACGGATGTCAGGGTTAGGAGAACTCATCGAATCACTCTGATGTTTGTTTGCTGAGTGTAGAGGTGGCGCTTTTTATCCATCCCCTCCTCACTGTGTGACTGTACGGGTCTCAGGATTCTTTAGTGATAAAGTCACTTACTGAATTCACGGACTGGCCAAAGGAAGGGATCCCATTAGCGTCTAACTGCGTATTGTTTGAACGGATATTTATAATCAGGATTTGATTCCCATTTACTGATACGTGAAGCAGGATATCATTTGTCGCCCTTCGAATCTCTCGGGTGGATTCTCCCTTCAGTTGGATCCCAGGTGCTGTGTTTCTCCGGTCTGTCGGAACGTAGCGACATGAACTGTTCGGAATAGGAACTGCAACAGAGTGCGGAACGATCCTTCAGAAAACGGCTCAGACACTGAGAATCGAGTTACAGAATCTTATAGCACCAGAGACCATTCAGTAACCGAATCTGGTTTGCATCATGGGGCGATGGTGGTATATCGGTGAGCATAGCTGCTTCCCAAGCAGTTGACACGGCTTAGATTCCCGGCCATAGCAGGGTGTACAATTTTAGACTGAAAAAAAATAACCTATCACCAAGCACTATGAACGCAGAATTCACGGGCAATTTACTGCGAGTGAAATTCACTAATGGACAGATGATGGATCCCTCACGTATGATGGTGGTGGTCCCTGATGTAGGAGGATCGAGGACCCCGAATTGAATGAAAAACACAACTTTAGACCCCGGAAGTCCGTTAGTTCCAATGACTCCGCTCGAGGAAACGTACACTTTCTGGTCAAATCGAACATACAGATTCCTGACCGGAGACACAACCCGTCCCGAATATTTTCTGATCTCCCTCCTTCGTCAAGCAGAAGGTACGCATCACAGTCTCATGGAAAATTGTATCTATTGAATGGTTCCCTAGTACGATAAGGTGGACTGTGGAACTCACAATCCACCTCGTTATGATGCTGCACTTTATTGTTTACCTGCGCCGTGCTTTCCCTGTCGCTGTTACACTTTATCTGCATTTCCTTATTGCTTCACTTTGTTCTCTCCCAAGGAACTGTGCATTTGATCTCTATGAACAGAGAGAAAGAGAAGCATTTCACTGTATTTCGGTATAAGTGACTGAAACACGTAGAACAGATTCAATTCCCACTGTGCTCATCGCCACTGCAGTGGGGAGCGCTGCCTCCGGACAGCGCAGCGTTTCCCATCTCGCAATGAAACGCAGCAGAAACAAAAACGCTGAAATTGCAGAGGGGGCGACCGTGAGAGATCGTTTCACTGAACTCCCGTCGAAGGGGACGTTTAACTTCTTCAGGGTAGGCATCCAGTAAAGGGACTTCGACGTGCAGAAGTCGAATCACAAACGAGAAAATGTGCAGAGGTTAGAAATCCTCGCAACACACACAAAATGCTGGAGAAACTCAGCAGGTCAGGTTGCTTCATGATCCTGAAGAATGTCACTAAATACATTGATGAAGGTAGAGAAGTAGATGTAGTGTGTATGGATTTCAGCAAGGCACTTGATAAGGTACCCCATGCAAGGCTTATTGAGAAAGTAAGGAAGCATGAGATCATAGGGGACATTGCTTTGTGGATTCAGAACTGACCTGCCCACAGAAGGCACAGAGAGGCTGTAGACTTGGCATATCCTCATGGAAGCCGGTGACCAGTGGTGTGCCTCAGATATCTGTTGTGGGACCCCTACTCTTCGTGATCTTTATAAATGACCTGGATGAGGAAGTGGAGGGATGAGTTAGTAAATTTGCTGATGCCACAAATTTTCAGTGTACTGTGGATTGTGTGGATGGCTGTCAGAGGTTACAGCGGGACAGAGATACGATGCAAAACTGGACTGAGAAGTGGCAGATGGAGTTCAACCTAGATAAGTGTAAGGTGGTTCGTTTTGGTAGGTCAAATATGATGACAGAATATCGTATCAATTGTAAGACTCTTGGCAGTGTGGAGGATCAGGGGGATCTTGGGGTCCGAGTCAATAGGACACTCAAAGAAAGTTGACTGTCTGGTTAATACGGTGCATTGGCCTTCATCAACCGTCAGATTAAATTTTCGAGCCGAGAGGTAATGTTGCAGCTATATAGGACCCTGGTCAGATTCCACCTGGAGTACTGTGCTCAGATCTTGTCACCTCACTACAGGAATGGTGTGGAAACCATCGAAAGGGTGCAGAGGAGATATCCAAGGATGTGGTTTTGCTTGGGGAGCATGGCTTATGAGAATAGGTTGAGTGAACTCGGCCTTTTCTCCTTAGAGCGACGCAGGAAGAGAGGTGACCTGATAGAGGTGTAGAAGATGAGAGGCATTAATCGTGTGGATAATCAAAGGTGTTTTTTCTCCCCCAGTGCTGAAATGGCTAGCACGAGATGGCACAGTTTTAAGGTGCTTGGAAGCAACTACAGAGGAGATGTCAGTGGTAAGTTTTTTTACGCAGAAAGTGGCGAGTACATGGAATGGGCTGCCAGCGACAGTGGTGGAGGCGGATACGACAGGGTCTTTTAAAAGACGCCTGGATAGGTACATGGAGCTTAGAAAAATAGAGGGCTATAGGTAACCCCAGGTAATTTCGGCACAGCACTGTGGGCTGAAGGGCCTGCATTGTGCTGTAGGTTTTGTATGTTTCTATGTTTCTAAGGGTTTCGGCCTGAAACGGCGACTGTGTACTTTATTCCATAGATGCAGTTGCACATTTTCTCCTGTATGAGAGAGAGAGAGAGAGAGAAAAAAAAACTGCCGGATCACTAGCGTGTGTAAAAAGGACCCGAAGGTTTGTTGGGGACCCGAGTCACCCCAATCTCAAACTGTTCCAGCTGCTACCATCCGGGAAACAGTACCGCAGCATAAAAGTCGGGACCAAACGGCTATGGGACAGCTTCTTCCACCAGCCATCAGTCTGATTAATTCACACTGATACAATCGTATTTCTATGTTATATTGACTGTCCTGCTGTACATACTATTTATTACATATTACTATAAATTTTACATTGCACATTTAGAGGGAGACGTAACGTAAAGATGTTTACTCCTCGTGTATGTGGAAGAGAAATCATAGTGTAGAAGTCGAATCACTAACGAGAAAATGTGTAGATGCTGGAAATCCAAGCAACACTCACAAAATGCTGGAGGAACTCAGCAGGCCAGGCTGTTTCGTGATCCTGAAGAAGGGTTTGGGCCTGAAACATCGACTGTATACTTTATTCCGTAGCTGCTGCTGCACATTTTCTCTTGAAGGAGAAAAAGATAAATAAAAAAAAAAAACTGCTGACGATCACCAGCGTCCCTGGGTGGGCTCGAACCACCAACCTTTCGGTTAACAGCCGAACGCGCTCACCGATTGCGCCACAGAGACGAGAATTAAATGAAGTACGAATAAATGGCAGATGCCAATTGAAATGCGGTTTCCTTTTACAGATGCATAATATGACACATTTGTGTTTTAAAACACGAGGATGCATAAGCGCTGCCGCTAACAGAAAATATAGCGGAGGATGGTTTCGATCCATCGACCTCTGGGTTATGTCCCAGCACGCTTCCGCTGCGCCACTCTGCTACCGATAATACTGTATAATTAATTGTTATGTGTGCTATGCTTTATTTGTGTGTTTGTGTGTGTTTATTTCTGTGTCTGTATATGTCTTAGTCATAGTCATCGTCATACTTTTTTAAACCCGAGAGAAATTGGGTTTCGTTACAGTTGCATCAACCAAGAAGAGAGTATAAATATAGCAATATAAAACTATACATATTTAAATAATAATATGTAAATTATGCCTGGATATAAGTCCAGGACCAACCTATTGGCTCAAGGTGTCAGACCTTCCAAGGGAGGAGTTGTAAAGTTTGATGGCCACAGGCAGGAATGACTTCCTATGATGCTCTGTGTTGCATCTCGGGGAATGAGCCTCTGGCTGAATGTACTCCTGTGCCCACCCAGTACATTATGTAGTGGATGGGAGACATTGACCAAGATGGCATGCAACTTGGACAGCATCCTCTTTTCAGAGCCACCGTCAGAGAGTCCAGTTCCATCCCCACAACATCACTGTCTGAGTCTAGTTCTGGGTCTGTGTATGTCTGGGTGCATTCCCTCTTTTCCCCGTATTCATACCCACTTTCTTTCGTTCATTCCCTGTTTCTCCTCTTTCTCCTTTTCCCCACCTTTCTTTCTTTCTTCCCTACTTTCTGACCCAGCCAGTTATTACCTCTGTGCCGTTTATGCTCTATCCCGTCTTGCACCTCGTTCCCGATATTTCACCAGTGACTCTGTTTTAGATTATTTAATTGTTCAGGCAAACAATTCATCCCACTTGTGAGGCTTTAAAAGAAAGAAACAACGTCGTTTTCACCCACAAGGCGGACTAAATCCCGAGGTGCCATTAACTTCCTAATCCTGTCCTGATGATTGAATGAATGTCGGAATTCCTTCGGTGCTGAACCAGCAGTTCACATTGTGAAGCGGAACTCGCGACATTAATGCACTGCAAGCACTTCCCTCAAATGCAACAATTCCTCCACCGAGATCAACTGTTGGTGTCATGTTCAGACCATCACGATCGGACGAGTTAGTGACAGATAGGGAGGTGGGAACTATCGCTGATGCCCTGTAACGAGGGGCGGTTTTTCCATTTTTCCACCGAAGCTTCGTAACTGATACAGTAAGGGTTGTGTTTTAACTCCCCGACGTGGGACTGTGTAAAGACACGCTGGCAGCTGCTTATCACCTATCACCTGGCTTCTCCCTCTCCTCTCCCAGTCTTCAATTCTACTCCTCATTTGATTTATCCAGTCATCCTGAAGGGTCTCGGCCGAAAACGTCACTCTACTCGTTTCCATAAATGCTGCCTAACCTGCTGAGTTCCTCCAGGTGTGTTGATCCGTGTCCTTCTGTCTCACTTGCCAAACAGTTAAATACAGAATGCGCATTGGCTAGCAAACTGAAGGAATAAGTGTGACAACACAGTTGAGATACTGAACACGAACAGGCCTGGAAATATTTCAAAGGAATTATGTTAATATTAGTTGTATGTGGACATTAATAAATACGCGACGATCATAACCTCCTGGCAGCGTGTTATGCCTTTGGAGAGACGGCGGTCCTGTGAAGACACCAGCGGAAGAAGCTCTGGAAACATGTCGAGGTAGTTAAACTATCACTGAAGTGGAGTTATGGGAGTGAGTAGCAAACTCAGCACAAGAAATGAAAGAAGTGAGAAAGGAATCTATGTGAAAAGCCGAGTGAGGGTACAGTGCGGATGTTGAGGGATGAAGGAGAATTAGCGAAGGAAGGATGAGGGAGTAACTTTAAATTCCTCAGTGTTATCATTTCAGATTATCAATCCTTGGCCCGGCACATACGTTTCACAACAGCAAAGGCTCGGCAGCACCTCTACACATCATCTAAAATGTTGACAGATTTCCATAGGTGTGCGGCGGAGATCATATTGACTGGTGGCATGGGACCACCAATGCCCTTGTACGGAAAAGCTCACAAACAGTAATGGATAGAGCCCAGTCCAGCACAGGTAAAGCCCTCCTCACCGCTGAGCTCAACTACACGGAAATCAGTATCCTGACCGTCCAGATTATACTCTCTTCTCGCTGCTGGCAATGGGAAGGAGGTAACCTATCAATAGGTCCATTACCCCTCAGCCATCAGGCTATTGAAGAAGAATGGATAACTTCATTTACCCAACACTGAACTGTATCCGCAACCCAGAGACTCACTTTGAAGACTAATCAATTAATGTTTTCGACATTTATTGATTAATTATTATTAATATTTGTGTAGTTTATGGTTTTGTTCACCTTTGTTGTTTGCTGTCTTTGTTGAGTGCGGCCTTTCATTGATTCGCTTGTGTTTTCTTCTATTTAATGTTGACGCTCCTATGTGACATGTATGTAGTTCGGGAATAAATTTAGTTTAATCTTTCAACTTTGAACTTTACGGAGAGGAATCTCCGGACATAGAAGATAGGAAGGGGAGTGGTCGACACAGGTCTTCCAGTTGTTTCCTTTGAATGGTCATCTCTGCATTGGAATCACCGGACCACTGTTCCAGTATTTCCTATGAACGGGCCGTTGTGACTGTAATCTATATTCTCATCCAGAAGGAACCAATCTCATCACATCCCATTTGTTAAGACCCCTCAGGATTTTGCATCTATTCTGTAACTCGTTCTTACTGCTTTTTATTCCAAAAGATACAATCCTTGTATCTCGAACTCGGTTCAGAACACAAGTTGCACACCACAGGTATTAATTTAATTTTAAAAAGTAAACTTTACTCGTTTCCCGCGATTAACAGCAGCCCTTTAAATGTCCGTACTCTGAATGGTGTTCCAGATGCTGTGTCTCTGTATAATTGAAAAAACAATTTCTGTACTGATGGATTCGGGTCTCCTCGCTATAAACCTTGCTTGCTTAACCAAAGTTTTGGAACATGCTGTATGGTTGCCAGCAAGCATTTTGGAATTGACGTCCTCGCTCAGCTGAATCACGTTGACTGTCAGAGGGCGACAAAACCTTACCATTCCGATAAAATGCTTCCTTCTATTTTAAACTACTATATTGATTAACGTTACCTTTCATTTCACTGAACTTTACACACTCACTAATATTTTGATATCTTTCTTTTTATCTAGTTTTAGAATCGGTGTGAAACAGGAAGATGTATAGTCAGACAGTGCAGTGGGGATGTGGAACACATTGACAGAGCAGCCGATGTACTGTGTGGAGAAGAGGGATTGTTTGCAGTCCAGAGCTTCTGCATACTGATCCATAGTAACCATCTGTAATCAATCCCCATCTTTCCTCGTGTAGGTTCTTATGAATTCGGGGTGTTCATTGGAAATTCTGTCGGCTGATTCACTCTGGTCACTTTTAACATTCGACTGATCATCTGCCACCAACATGGACTGAACTGCGTTCCTATTGAGCCGCACATCTTCAGCGTTCCTAATCGTGGGGCTCCGTCAGTGTGTGAAGAAATGAGATAATTCCGGAGAGTATCGGCCCACAATGCTTCAGGTCTCCTCAGCGGACAAGTCCAGTGACCACTTGCCGCGTTCCCTCGTTCACTAAGGATATCCTTCTTTCAGTACGGGCCCCTACGTGCAGGCAGGAGAACGAGGTCGTTTGGATCTCCCTTTCTCAGAGGCACTAGAGGTAAAATCTATTAACGAGAGAGAATTCAAAATTCATCGCACCTTTATTATCAAAGAAGGTATAAATTATACACCTTGAGATTTGTCTGCTCATAAGCAGCCACAAGTCAAGAAACTCGAATAATCCAATTTTAAACAGACCAAAATCCAATGTGCAGAGAAAGAGAGCGAAAGAAACACACATCGTGTAAACAAGAGTAGCAAGCAAACAGCATTCCGAGTCAGACTGGATAACAGATCCGCTCCCGGAGCATCCGGAGTAGGCCCGAAGACTCAGTCCTCGGTTTTTACACCCACGACGCAGAAAAGCACAACAGCAGGATCAGCCGAGATCTATTTCATTGTGTTATTTATTAAATAGATTTATTAAATTACATCAACGGGCTGAGAAGTTAACGAGACCTCGGGATTGATTAAATTAAATCACCTAGGTGTGAATGAAACAATCGTAAGTTGCAAAATACCGACAGGAGGAAATAGTGTCCTTTGGCTCATTTCGGCTCTCTGTTGTTCGACCCATTGATGTTTGTCCCGAAGAACAGCCCAGAGACAAAGAGAGAGGACGCAGAAGAGACACAATGGAAGATAAACAGAATGTGTGACAGCAGGGCTACTGAAATCGTGTTGATAGATAATACAAAACACATTCATTGCTGACATGCCTGGAACGAGGTCTCCGAATGGGTCGGAGCACAGAGATAAGGACAGGATGGGGCCGGGGGTAGGAAAAATGGAAAAGAAAACAGAGAGACACGGGCGGAGAGATAGGCGCGAAATAAATCAACGAAGATCAGTTATTATTGGAAACGATGTGATGTCAGCAGAACACCGATAAGTAAAGATAAAAGATTGGAAGCGTCCACAACGGAGCATCGCAACACCACGTTCAGCCAATAGCAGAGTGGCGCAGCGGGAGTGTGTTGGGCCCATGGTCATCCATTCGGTCGAGACCATCGGTTCCTCCGTGACTCCCTGGTGCACACGTCCCTCCCCACGGATCTCCCACCTGGCACTTATCCCTGTAAGCGTAAGTGCTACACCTGCCCCTACACCTCCTCTCTTGCCACCATTCAGGGCCCCAAACGTTACGTCCAAGTGAGGCAACATTTCACTTGTGAGTCTGTTGGGGTCATCTATTGCATCCGGTGCTCGCGGTGCGGCCTCCTCTACATCGGTGAAACCGTCGCAAATTTCGGGACCACTTCATCGAGCACCTCCGCTCCGTCCGCCAGAACAGATAGGATCTCCCAGTAGCCACCCACTTCAACTCTGCTTCCCACTCCCTTTCAGATATATCCATACATGGCCTCCTCTACTGCCATTATGAGGCTAAACTCAGGTTGGAGAAGCAACACCTCATATACCGTCTAGGTAGTCTCCAGCCCCTTGGTATGAACATAGAATTCTCCAACTTCCCGTAATTCCCTCCCGCTCCATTTCCCTAACCCTATGTCACTCTGCCCCCCTCCCCCAGCTGCCTACACCTTCCCGCATGGTCCCGCCTCCTTCTACTACCCAATGAGTTTTCCTCTATTCTTTCTTCACCTTTCCAGCCTATCACCTCCCTGCATCCCTTCCCCCACCCCTTTATCTTTCCCCTTACTGGTTTTTCACCTGGAACCTACCAGCCTTTTCCTTCCCTCCCTCCCGCACCTTCTTTATAGGGCTTCTGCACCTTCCCCCTACAGTCCTGACGAAGGGTTCTGGCCCGAAACTTCGACTCATCGTTTCCACGGATGCTGCCCGACCTGCTGAGTTCCCCCAGCGTGTTGTGAGTGTTGCTTTGACCCCAGCATCTGCAGATTATTTTGTGTTTACCATCTATGACTTGTCTAATTTACCGAGGATTCGAGAATCGTAACTTCTGCGCACTCTGTAAACGGACTGAAGCGTTGAATGCAGGGGATATTCATAAGGATTTTGCCTGAGATGGAGAGTTCCGGTGTAAACCGAGACTGGATAGAGTGCGGTTGTGTCCATGGAGTGCTGGAGGTGATGAAGACCTTTGAAGGTCATATCAAATTAGCCGGGGCCTATCTGAATGCTGGTAAAATGTCCTGGCGTGTGTAAACCTAGACAGCATCAGATTAGGAATTTCATGAAGACGGTGTTTGGAAACTGGAACCCATGCCGGAGGCAGATATACGCAGAACATTAGAGAATTGTCTGGGCAAGCACCTCAACCAGCAAGGCACTGAAGGCAATAAATCAGTTCGTAAGTGAGTTGATTTTTTTTACTCTGGTGAGATTGGTTCTTGATTGTCAGCATGAACGTGGTGGGTCGAAAGGCCTGTTTCAGGGTGGCATGAGTCTGTGATTCTATCTTACATTTGTTAATCACAATAAAGGAGGGTTTAATTTAATCGTGTGCTGGAGAGAGGGTGTGGAGAGGGATCCCACAGGGACAGGCAGATTGAGTGGTGTGTAGAATGACACACTCAGGGTAAACAGATCATCTGACAGGTTTGGATGCGTTTTAGTTTGTTGTGGGAGTCTGGGTTATAGTGACAGCAGGAAGCTGCACTGGCCGGTTCATCGAGAAAATCTGAAAGATAGGAAACCCACCCTTGATCGACTGGCCAGCCCAGGGTGAATAATAATTTTATACTCAATCATGGATATAAACAATTTCGGGAACTCGTGCGCGATTTAGCAGGTTTGACCAGTCGGCCGAAAGAAGTCTGCGCAGATCGGTTTCTATGAAGAGTTTACGTCTGATAGTTTCGATGGAAGATGAAAACTCTGCTAACTGCGATGTTTGGAAATCAGACCTGCGTCAATTTTCTGTAAGAGCGCTATGTTCATCATTATATCACCATTGTCCCATCATTCTGCAGGAGGCTTGGGTCCTGAATTGTCTCCAGGGGTGCATGACTGTGGCTCGAGCTGCTTTCTGAGTCTGGTCACTCTGACTCCTGACTGTGCTGCAGTTCCTGTTATGTCCAGTTGATGGCACGATCTTCCTACGGACCGGAGAGAGAAAACTCCCAGTAATTGGCACGGAATCGGACTGAAGTGAGAATGATACCTTCAAAATTCGAAGAACTACACATCGTTTCCTCTCTGTCGCATTACTTTTCAACAAGACGGAGTTGAGTTCGAACGAGAGTACTTCCTTTCGCTAATCCTTGAACACAACGGTGACTGAATCGCTGGAGGAAACTGAGACACCTCTGTGGGAATGACACTGACCCCAATATTGCACTCAAAAAACAACAAGGTAATACTATCCACCGTCTTGTGCTTTTATTTGTGCTTGAAATAACATATTGCAATTACTCATTAGTATAGTGGTTAGTATCCCCGCCTGTCACGCGGGAGACCGGGGTTCAATTCCACGACGGGGAGATGCTGCTTTTACTGCTCAACTTCAATAGGAATATTGGACAGGAAAAGTGGAAAAATAATTTGGCATTGAAGTGATCAGTTCAGCGGTCATTGGGAAGGTGGAATCTCTTGCTGCTGTGAGCTCGGAATGGTAGAATCTTCCAAGAAGAAGGACACGTTGTGTTCAGACTGCTTCTTCGAATCTCCCTGGGAGAATCTGTATTTCGCAGCGTTCGTTGTTACACTCAGCGGCTGAGTCCATCACTCCGAGCACACTAAACCGTAGCTTTAATTGTCAGCTATCAACTCCCGCATTTTCGCACCACTTTAGCAAAGTAACTAACCAACATTGACTGTCATTTGCATCCTCATCTTGTTTTCCTACGAAAAATGACTCCAGTCCCCTGCTGTGCAAAGGGAAATCAAACTTTACAAAGACCTTTCTTGCCGAGGTTGATTGCACATTCTCTGTGAACTTTCCCTGCCAAGGCGCTACGTTAACTTGACTTGCTATAGCTCCTCCCACTTCCCTTTCGTTCTGTAAAGGACAACATGGATTGTGGGTGCAGTTGAATTACCCAGAGAATTCAGGTCTCCTCAGTGATCCTGTCATCGACTATCCTGAAGAGGAGGGTTGCTGAACAACAACGTAGGCAGACATTCTTTGGGCATCACTCCACATAGTGCTCTCAGGCAAGAAATTAAAACAAGGTTTAATATCAGCAACTGGAGTTGCACAAATTTCCTAGCAGGGATTGAAGCCAATTGTAGGTCCCAAAGGTGATAATAGAGCCGTATGTATCTTCGGATCAAACTTCTTACCCTTAACAGCGTCTAACGGGATCCACACGGCTGAAGTTGGTGATGTTCTCAGATATATCAAGGATGTTTGTCCATTATTGCAGGCCAATGATGGCACAGCTCTCTTCGCTTTCAGCCAACAGAACGTTTAATGCTGCTCAGTCTTGAGAGGCAACTTTGCAGCTTGCTGCCATTTTGTGATAATGTCATTGGTGTTCAGACTTATATCCGCACTGTGGCTGCGTCGTTAGCCAATTACTGCAACTCTGGGGCCATACCGATGCTCTCACGAGTCAGTCTGGTGGGTCCCCAGAACAGGAACGCTACAATCCAGTAACGCTGCTCAGTCTCCTTCAGCCTTCAACGCTGGCAGATGGTATGTATTTGGTACTACCTTCGCCAAATTGTAATAACCCCCTGACAGCGTTTGTTCAGACCAGAGACACCATTTAAATAGAAAGGGAATACTCTGGGACAATAAGTGCAGTCGGCTTGCCAGCCGATTCTGTAAGTGCCATTAACAGAAGGTGTGATATCACTGGTGACATAGTTATTGTTACCTAAGTCTGATCCCATCACCCTGTAGTTGCAGTAACAGACTTCACCCTTATCCTCATGAAGCAGCTTCAGAGCTGAGAATTCATACAGTCCATTATAAGAAATCTATTGCCATCGTTCAAAGCAGTTCCATTGGCAAGTGTGATTTCTCCGGGCAGTTCAGCCCAATGCTCCCTTCACAGCTCTAACATTGTTACCACAGTGAAAAACAGAATCAAACTTTCCCGAACCTCGTCACCTCCATTTGGCCTTCGGCCCGGCGCTGACATCGATCGAAGCTTGTGATCTCCTCGCTGTCAGCGAACGATCCGTCACCTTGCCACGTTTCTGCCACGTCGAATAGTCTTCAATTCCAATGGGAAGTTACAAACTATTACTTGTGATAATCAACCCACACAAATTGCTGGAAGAACTCAGCAGGCCAGACCGCATTTATGGAAGAAGAACTTTTTTTTCCCCATAGATGCTGCCTGGCCTGAGGAGTTCCTCCAGCATTTTGTATTTGTTGCTCGAATTTCCAGAATCTACAGATTTTCTCTTGTTTGCCAATTGCGATAATCGTTTGTCAGAAAAAGTGTGATGAGCAAAGCAGCAAAGAACCTCATGATACCAACCAACCCACCCCACCCCACACACACTTTCAGTGAAGCCATCTCTTTTGTACAGCTCACCCTTGCATCACATGAAGTCACGGAGATCCGCTAAATGCAAGCAGGCATTTTCCATGCTGAGCTCATTGACGTCATTAACTTTGCCTCCAACTTTCACCGTGCCCTCAAATTTACCCGGTCCACTTCCGACACCTCACTCTCCTTTCTTGACCTTTCTGTCTCTGTCGTTGGAGACAGCTTATGTACTGATGTCTACTATTAGCCTACAGACTCTCATAGCTACCTGGACAATTCCTCTTCCCAACCTGTCTCTTGCAAAAATGCCACCCCCTTCTCGCAATTCTTCCGTCTCCGCCACATCTGCTCTGAACATTAGGCTCTTCACACCAGGACGAAGGAAATGTTTTCTTTTTTTAAAGAAAGGGGCTTCCCTTCCTCCACCATCAACTCTGCTCTCAAACGCATCTCTCCCAATTCACACAATCTGCTGTCACCCCATCCTCCCGCCACCCCACTAGGGATAGGGTTCCCCTTGTGCTCATCTACTGCCCCACCAGCCTCCGGGTCCAACACATAATTCTCCGTAACTTTCACCACCTCCAAATGGATCCCACCACCAAGCACATTTTTCCCTCCCCCCACCCCACTTTCTGCTTTCCGCAGGGGTAGTTTCCTACGCGATTCCCTTGTCCAGTCGTCCCCCCCCCGCCCATCTCTTCTCACTGATCTCCCTCCCAGCACTTACCCTTGTAAGCGGAGCAAGTAATACACCTGCCCTTACACTTCCTCCGTCATCACCATTCAGGGCCTCCGACAGTCCTTCAGGGTGAGGCGACACTTCACCTGTCAGTCGGCTGGGATGATATACTGCGTCCGGTGCTCCTGGTCTGGCCTTCTATATATTTTTGAGACCCGTCGCAGACTGGGAGACCATTTCTCTGAACACCTATGCTCTGTCCGCCAGAGAAAGCAGGATCTCCAAGTGGCCACACATTTTAATTTCACGTCTCATTCTCATTCTGATATGTCTATCCACGGTCTCCTCTACTGTCAAGGTGAAGCCACACTCAGGTTGGAGGAACAACACCTTATATTCCGTCTCGGTAGCCTCCAACCTGATGGCATGAACATTGACTTCTCTAACTTCCGTTAGAAGCCATTGAAACCATAGAAACATTACAGCACAGAAACAGGCATTTTGGTCCTTCTTGGCTGTGCCGAACCATTTTTCTGCCTAGTCTCACTAAACTGCATCTGGACCATATCCCTCCATACAACTCTCATCCATGTACCTGTCCAAGTTTTTCTTAAATTTACCATTTCGTCTGGCAGCTCATTCCACAGTCACACCACTCTCTGTGCGAAGATGCCCCCGCCCAATGTTCCCTTTAAATTCTCCCCCCTGCACCCTTAACAGATGTTCTCTGTTTTTGCTTCTCTCTTAGCCTCATTGGAAAAAGCCTGCGTGTATTCACTCTATCTATACCCATGATAATTTTATATACCTCTATCAAATCTCCTCTCATTCTTCTACGCTCCTAGGACTAAAGTCCTAACCTATTCAACCTTTCTCTGTAACTCAGTTTCTCAAGTCCCGGCAACAACCTTGTAAACCTTCTCTGCACTCGTTCAACCTTATTAATATCCTTCCAGTACTCAGGTGACCAAAACTGCACACAATACACCAAATTCGGCCTCACCAATGTCTTATACAACCTCACCATAACTACTATACTCAATACTTTGATTAATAAAGGCCAAAGTACCAAAAGCTCTCTTTACGACCCTATCTGCCTGTGACGCAACTTTTAGGGGATTTTGTATCTCTATTCCAAGATCCCTCTCTTCTACTGCAATCCTCAGTGCCCTACCAATTACTTTGTATGTCTACCTTGGTTTGTCTTTACAAAGTGCAATACCTCACACTTGTCTGTATTAAACTCCATCTGCCATTTTCAGACCATGTTTCCAGTTGGTCCAAATCCCTCTGCAAACTTTGAAAACCTTCCTCACTGTCCACTATTCCTCCAATCTTTGTATCATCAGCAAATTTGTTGATCCAATTTACCACATTATCATCCAGATCATTGATATAGATGACAAATTACAATGGACCCAGCACTGATCCCTGTGGCACCCCACTAGTCACAGGCCTCCACTCAGTAAAGCAATCCTCCCCTACCACTCTCTGGCTTGTGTCTAATCCAATTTACTACCTCACCATGTATACCTAGAGACTGAATCTTCCTAACTAACGTCCCATGCGGGACCTTGTCAAAGGCCTTACTGACGTCCATATAGACAACATCCACTGCCTTCCCTACGTCCACTTTCCTGGTAAACTCCTCGAAAAAATCTAATACATTTTTTAAAAATGACCTACCACTCATAAAGCCATGTTGCCTCTCCTAATAAGTCCCTGTCCATCCAAATACTTGTAGATCATATCTCTTAGTACTCCTTCCAATAAATTACTTAATACCAATGTCAAATTTACTGGCTTATAATTTCCCGGATTACTTGTTGAGCCCTTTTTAAATAAGGGAACAATATGAGCTATCCTCCAATCCTCCGGCACTTCACCCGTGGATACTGACATTTAAAATATATCTGCCAGGCATCTGCAATTTCAATACTAGTCTCCTTCAAGGTCCGAGGGAATACCCTGTCAACTCCTGGGGATTTATCTACTCTGCTTTGTCTCAAGATAGCAAGCACCTCCTCCTCTTCAATTTATATAGGTTCTATGACCTCACTACTTGTTTGCCTTATTTCTATTGACTCCATGCCAGTTTTCTTAGTAAATACAGACGCAAAAAATAACTATTTAGGATTTCCCAAATTTCTTTTGGTTCCAGACATAGCCCACTACTCTGATCTTCAAGAGGACCAATTTTATCCCTTGTTATCCTTTTGCTCTTTATATACCTGTCGACTCTCTTTGGATCATCCTTTACCTTGACTGCCAAAACAACCTCATGACTTCGTGCCACTCCTGCCCTGCTTACCCCATCCCTTATTTATTTTTATTCTCCTCCTTTTTTTCTTCTCTCTCTGTCCCTCTCACAATCACACCTTGTCTGCTCTCCATCTTCCTCTGGGCTCCGCTCCCCCTTTCATTCTCCCTAGGCCTCCTGTCCTATGATCTTCCCTCTTCTCCGACTCTGTATCCGTTTTGCCAATCAACTTTCCAGCTCTAAGCTTCATCCCTCCCCCTCCTGTCTTCTTCTATCATTTCGGATCTCCCCTTCCCCCTCTCACTTTCAAATCTCTTATTATCTCTTCTTTCAGTTAGTCCTGACGAAAGGGCCCGGCTAGAAACGTTGACTACACTTCTTCCTAGAGACGCTGCTGCGTTCCACCAGCATTTTCTGTGTGTTACTTGAATTACCAGTATCTGCAAATTTTCTCGTGGTTGCATTTTTCATGCGGGTTGAGAGGGACTACAACCAGAGGTCATGAGTTAAGGGTGAAAGGTGACTGTTTAAGGAGAGCTGGAAAGGAAAAATCGTCAGTCAGATGGTTATGAGAATGTCTGAACAAGCTGCCAGCACAAGTGGTGCATGCAAGTTTGATTTCAACGTTTAAGAGAAGTTCGAATACATTCGTGCATGATGGGGGTATGGAGGGATATGGTCCCAGTGCAGGTCGCTGTGAGTAGGTAGATTAAATGATTTGGCACAGAATTTTTGGACCGAATACCCTGTTTCTGTGCTGTACGTTTCTATGATTCCATGAATCTATGATCCAGAATCCTGAAACCTGGCCCTGCACCAGCTCCTCGGTCACACATTCATCTGCTCGAACTTTCTGTTCCTAACCCCACTACCACACGGTACCAGGAGTAACCCGGAGATTACAACCCTTCAGGTCCTCCTCTTCACCTTCTTCCCTAACTCTCTATATTCACCGTGTGGGACATCACCCCTTTTCTACCTGTCCATTGGTTCCGACGCAAGCCACCACCAATGGCTGAATCAACACTGGCCCGCTGTTCTATAGCTGCTCTGAGACGTCCCTGACCCTGGCACCAGGGAGAGGACACTCCGGTTTAAGCTGGCGCTGGTGAAGCACAGAGATGACTTATCGGTATCAAACAAAATCACAAACTACTTTATGAATCACACATTTTCAAGTAAACGATCACTGCAATCAATAGCCTATTGCTTTCCTATCGGAGCTGAGCTTTCCAACCGCCTGTACAACCTGGCATTTTTGCGGTGTAAACTGAAGAATTAAAGATGCAGGACGGTTGTGCGTGACGTGCCCGGGCCGGAGAGTGGGGAATGAGATAATGTTTGGTCATTGCTGGAGCAGACTGAGAGCTGATTCGATGTGACAGAACTGAGGCGAGGAAAGCGGACACAACGCAGAGTAGAGTTGACTGGGCCCGGGCCCAGGCCTGCGAGCGAGAAAACACCTGAGGTTTGATCGATTTAAATGCCAGGTCAGGGAGTCGGGGCCGGAGGCAAGGGACTGGCCGGTTCAGCTGGCTGCTCATCGACGTTTACTCGTCTCTCCACTTAACCGAGGCTCTGGCCTGCAACTAACGGGCTGCTCGGCTGCAGTGATGACTGGCTTCACAGCCCTCGACCCACTGTCTCACTCTCGTGAACTTCAGGTGTCTGATCGTTTTTGTTGTTTGCACGATTTGTTTTTATTTTCCTGCACTCTGCATATTTGATGGTCTTTTTTTTAATGCGTTCCATTGGCAGTATCCGTTTTCTAGCTGCCCGTATGGAGGGAAATTTCCAGATTATGTATGATATATATACTTTGATTATAAATGTACTTTGAACTCTGAACAGCATAATTTTGCGGATAGTGGACCGCAATCGAGTTACTCAGTGCTGTCACCTGCTTCTTAACCAGCCAGACTCAGAGACAGTCTCAGCTCCTCAGCTTCTCCCTCCCCTATTTATTTTCAGCCAGTAACTCTCATACCAACCACTAGACGCACTGTTCTTTTCCGATAGAGTTAACATTATCAGCGAGGAATCAGTTCGTATCAATAATTCGGTGTTAACATTATCCTAGTACGGGGCTCTCCCGAATCGACGTCTGTTTCTTTCCTCTCACAGACGATCCTCCAGTTGATTATTTTGGTTCTGGTGAGGTCATGGCTGGACGAATCTGCGTGGATAACTTCTCTCACGTCAACTCTGAACAACCTATATGCTCACTATCACTGGTCTCTAACTCGTGCCTTCAGTATTATTTATTTGTATTTGCAGAGATTGTTGTCTTTTGCTCCTTGATTGTTTCTCAGTCGTTGTATGTTTTGCGTGATATTTCTTTGTTCTACTGTGTATAATTGCAAGAAAATGAATCTCAAGGTGGTAGTGGTGACATATATTCATTGTACTTTGATAATGCATTGACTTTGAACTTTGTGTATTGCATGCTGTTCTGGTTTCCTCTCTTGAGGAAAACTATTGTTTCCTTGGTGTTGCAGAGCAGGATGACCATATTGATGGCGAGTTTGTCAATGAGCAGGGGTTGAATTGACTGCGATTATGCATGCTGAAATTCAGAAGAATGAGAGGGAACTTTAGAGAAACATATAGAATTGTGAAAGGGATAGACGAGATAGAGACAGTAATGTTCCTTCTTCTAAACTAAAACTAGGGGTCATAACATCAATATTTGGAGGAATAGATTTAGGATGGAGTTGATAGGAAACTGGACATAAAATGGAGTAGTGTATTTGTGATGTTCTCTGTGCAAGGAATGAGTGGAAGCTAACTTATTAAAGACATTTTCAAGAAATATACCAGGAAATTTGACGAAGGAAAGGCAGTTGATGTTGTCTACATGGACGTTAGCAAGCCCTTTGACAAGGGCCCGCATGGGTTGTTGTTCAAGAATGTTCAGTTGTATGGCATTCAAGGTGTGTCAGTGAAATGCATTACAGTTTGATTTTGCTGACTAAGCCAGAGAATGATATTAGATGCTGCCTCTATGACTGGAGGCTTGTGACGAATGGAAGGATGCAGGAATTGGTGCTGGCGTTGTTGTTGTTTGTAAGAAATATCAATGATCTGGATTATAATGTGCTAAATCTGATCAACAAGTTTGCGGATGAAACCAAGACTGGGGCAAAGTGGACAGCAAGAAAGGTTATCAAAGCTTACAATGTCGACGGGTACGGATGTAAACATACCAGATTGAATTTAATGCAGACAGGTATGAAGTGTTTGGGAGGACAAACATGCCGAGAACTTGTTGAGTGAGCAGTGGGACACTGCGAAGAATTGTAGAACGGAGGCATCTGGGAATACAGATCCATAATTCCTTCACAAGGTATTGAGTGCTTTATAGAAAGCTTTTGATACAGAAGCCTTCATAAATCAAAGTAAGGAAGTTGGGGTGTTGTGTTGAATTTGTGTAAGACATTCGTGACGCCTAATTTAAGGTATTGTGTCCTGTACAGGTCACATATCTGGAGGAAAGTTATCAGTAAGATTGAAAGAGTGCAGACAAAATTTACAAGCATGATGCCAGGAATTCAGGACGTCAGTTGTAGGGAAAAGTTGAATGGGTCGGAGCTTTATTCCCTAGAGGACAGGAGAACAAGAAGAGATTTGATGGAGGCGATCCTTCCAGACTCTGTGGAAATATAGGGAAGAAAGACGGTAACGACGGGTTCTCCCCTATATTTCCGTGGATTCTGGAAGGATCTCCAGGATGCTGAAGAAAATTCAGATTAATACCACCCACAAATCGATAAGGAAGCACAAGTCACAGCTTATGATGGTCAAAGGTGACTGACTCATGTCGGCTGGCGTTTACAGGATTCGCGATGAATATGGAACAACATATATTGACCAGGTGGGTCGCATGGTGGAAACCTGCATCAAGGAGCACAGGAGGTGTATCGGCCTGAGTTACCCAGGGAAATTAGCAGTAGTGGAACACTGCAATCGCAATAGCCATGGGATTGAGTTCGACAGGACAAAACGACTGTTCTGCGCAAATGGTTTGTCCGATTTGTAAAGGATGCCATTGATATAGAACGAGAAGAAGAAGAAGAAAAAGAAAAACAAAGGCGAACTTCGCGCTCTAAGTAAGAACTGGAAGTCGATTGTAATGTAGGAGAGATAAAACCTGATAGGACGAGGACTAACCAATCAGGAAGGGCTGATCACCAATGTATAAATACCGTACTATCAGATTAGATATGCCCAGGCGTCATGCCTAAAGACGATAGAAGAGTTTGCCATCGATACATCAGCTTTAATTGATACCTGTACCCCATGTACCCGCTGGAATGATGAGATATTTATTCGACATAAAACTCTTATTAATATACTGTACTTATATTAATGTCATTATTAACAATATCCTTTATCTTAGTTGCCACTGATAATTTGTGATGTAGGTTGCCCTTTTGATATTCGCTGTTCTTGCCTTGCAACATATTTTTTTTTCAATTAATCACTCAATACACCTTGACCTTCAGAGTTCCCTGGATGTGTTGTCCCTGTCCATCTTACATACAGGCATACGGTGATGCTGAACTCTCAGTCCTTAACGCTGAAGTGAATCAATGTAGGTTTATCTGCAGATGCAGTGCCTGAAAAATGTATTCAGCCTCACAACAATTTTCACATTTACAGTCTCGTTTTCTAAGCTTAAATTACATAGAAGTAGATTTTGAGCTAATCTACAAAACACTGTCCATCATGTCAAATCAAAAGAAAAAAAAAATCCATAACCTGTCAAATATTCACACAAAGTTAAAATCAAAATCTTCATTCTTAAAAAGTATTCAAGACTCCAAAAAAAGCAATCCTTAAAAAACAAACTTTTCTTATGTGCAATATACTGATTTAACTTAACAACTCATGTATTTGTTGATATTGAAAATTGGAGGATCTCCTGTTTTCAATGAATTCTGAATAATTAGTACACCTTTCTTTGGAAGGTCAAAAAGTACGATAGATATGCTACTGACCAAACCAGATTGAAGATAAAAGAACTTCCAAGACAGGTCAGGAAAATAATCATAGAGAAGCAGAAATTTTAGTGGAAGGGTACAAGATCATCCCAAACGCACTGAACATATCTCAGAATTTACTGCAGCCGAATGTAGGAAGAGTGGAAAAATATGAAGCATGAAACTACTGCCAAGTTACCGCGGTCAGGCACCCCTCTAAACATAGTCACTGGAGAAGAATAGCTCTTGTAGGTGAGGCTACTGTGACAGTAACAGTCACTCTGAGTGACTTGCAAAAGTCAGTAGCTGCATCTGGAGATTATTTTCCAGGTTCCAAGATGTCTAAGTGTTTTCACAAATAGAGTTTTTGAGGAAGAATGGCAAGGTAGAACAGTTGGCTTAAAAAAAAAACTCAAACTGTACCCTTGTCCACAAAGTCTTCATAAAACATCATTTAGAGGATACAGTAAAACTGGGTAACAAGGTATGTTGGTCGGATGAGACTAAAGTGGAACTTTGTGGCCTCAATCTAAGGTTTGTTGGTGGTGTAAATCTAATACTACACATCAGCAAGATTATACCATGTCCACTGTAAGGTATAATGGAGATAGCATCATGCTATGGAATGCACTAAAGTAATGGAAATCTAGTCAGGATTAATGGGAAAATGAATGCTCAGAAATACAGAGAGATCTTCATAAAAATCCTCGAAAGCTTAAGCTGGGGAGGAAGTTTATCTTATAGCAGAACAACCCGAAGAGCACGTCCAAATCAACCATAGAGTGGCTTCAAGTGATGAAAATTGATGTCTTTCAGTGGTCCAGTCAGAGACCTGTCGGTAAACCAATAAAACATTTCTGGCAAGACCTCAGGAGTTTTGTCCGCCGGCGCTCCCCATCTAATCCAGCACAGCTTCGGTAAGGAAGAATGGACAAGTCTTGCTTCATCAAGTTGTACAGTGCTAAGAAAAACTTAACTAAAATGATTATTGGCTCTAATATCTGCGACAGGGTGACTCAACTAGGTACTGAGCAAAGGGGTATGAATACTTTTAAACTGTTATCATTCAAGTTTTTTTAATATTTTCAGGTTTTCATGCTTCAAATTTTTCCCGAATTTATATGCTGAAATTAGAAAACAGAGAGCATATGACTCATAAATAAAGATACTGAATTAAATTGATCAAAATCCTTAGTTGTAATACCCATTTACATGAACAACGGATTGGGGGCTGAATACTTTTTCAAGGTAGTGTAACTTCTCTCTATCCACAGATCCTGTCAATGATAATGAAGTTAATGACAGTGGCCTCATTTCCAGACCAAACATATCCGTATTCCGAACTAATTTGAAACATCCTGTATTCTCTGCTGACGAGTTCCAAAGTGCTCGTCACTTCCACTTTACCCCGCCTCCTGCCCAGTATCCAGGGAGACAATTTATGTACTGCCACAGAAAGCTCTCCTGGATGCATTCAAAATATGCCATCTCTAATTGTCATACACAAAGGCAATCCGGTTAAATCTTTCAATTTAAAAAAAAAAATAAAATCTTTCAGCTCTGTTGTCAAACAAACGCCCTCTTGTTTTTAATCACCCCCTTCCTGGGGAAGCAACGAAGGTACACATTATGCATGCTACTCATGATCGTATATACATGTATCAAACCATTCCTCGATCTACATTCCAGGGCATATGCAAATTTCTTTTAATAAAGGCCCACAATTCCAGCAACAACCTGGTGAATCTATCCTGCATTCTTTTATAACTTAATACCACCATTTCTATAAAGGAATGGAGAAATTTATACAGAATACTCTCAGAGAGACCTCAGCCAAGTGTTACATAACTGCAATAAATCTTTATTGATTTATTCACTCTGTGCCCTGACTGATGAAGGCGTCCAGCTAAACCAAATCTTCATCGCATTGTCTACCCGTGACGTTGCTTTTATCGAACTATGCACTTGAACTTATAGACCCCTCTGTTCCATAACACTTGCCAATGCTCCAGCCTTTACTGTATAAATGGTACACTGGTTTCATTGCCCGAAATGCTGTACTTCACATTTACCTGTATTGAAGGCCATTTGCGATCCGTCAGTGCACACTGCTGGATGATCCCTTTGTACTTTTTTATCGCTACCTACGCTATCTACACTGCTGCTTATTTCCGTATCATTTGCAAACTATGTATGCCTTCTACTGTCACATCCAAACCATTCATAAAAAGCTCACAAAACAAATTGAATTGGATTTAATTGACTTTATTTATTGTATTCTTCACATGAGGAGTAAGACCCTTTACGTTACGTCTTTGTCTAAATGTGCAATGTGTAATTTATAGTAATTTGTAATTAGAAGAAGGATGCTTATGTGATAATGCTGTTCTTGGACTACAGTTCAGCATTCAACGCCGTTGTTCCATCTAGGCTCGACAGGAAGCTCTGACATCTCGGCCTTGACCCTGCCTTCCGCAGATGGATCCTGGACTTCCAGTCAGATCACAAGCATGTTGTAAGAGAGGGCTCCCTCATCTCAAACCCTCTGGCTCTCAATACAGGAGCCCCTCAGGGCTGCTTACTGAGTCCCATCCTTTACTCCATGTATGCCCATGACTGTATCGTCATCCACAGCTCCAATCTGCTAATTAAATTCGCCGACGACACTACATTGATTGGCCTAATCTCAAACAATAACAAGGTAGCCTACAGGGAAGAAGTCATCTGTCTGACACAGTGGTGTCAAGAAAACAAACTCTCCCTTAATGTCGCAAAAAGAAAAGAGCTGGTGCGGATTGCAGGAGGAATTGAGATGCGATAACCCCTGTTGACATCAATGGATCTGGAGTTCAGAGGGTAAACAGCTTCCAATTTCTCGGCATCCACAATCACTAAGGTCCTCACATGGTCTGTGCACACCAGCTGTGTGGTGAAAAAGGCACAACAGCACCACTTTTACATCAGACGGTAGAAGAAGTTTGGTATGGGCCCCCAAATCCTATGAACTTTTTACAAGGGCACAATTGGAAGCGTTCTTACTGGCTGCTACTGCCTGGTATGGGAATGGTACCGACCTTAATCGCAGGACTCTGCAGAGAGTGGTGCAACCCAGCACATCTGCAGTTATGAACTTCCCATGATTTAGGACATTTACAAGGGCAAGTGTGTACGAAGGGCCCGTAGGATCATTGGGACCCAAGTCTTCCCAACCACAATCTATTCCAGGGGCTACCATCTGGGAAACAATACCCCAGAATAATAGCTAAGTCCAAAAGACTCCGGGACAGCTTCTTCACCAGGGTATTAGACAGATAAACTCAGCTGATTTGAGAGTACACTCTATTACATTGACTGTTCTATTTATTATAAATTATTATAAATTAATAAGATTGCACATTGCACATTTAGATGAAGACGAAACGTAAATAATGTTGCTCCTTATGTACGTGAAGGATGTAAAAATAATGTCAATACAATTCAATTCAATTCAGTTCAGTTCAAATTCAGTTAGCAGTACTAAACCTCGTGGAGCACCTCTGTTCACAGATCTCCAGTTAGAATAACACGCTGCAGCCATTGTTTTCTGCATGGAATCTTCATGGAGTCTCTACTAAATCTCCATGGAGCCTAAATGCTCTGGGTGAGCCTACCATGAGAGGCCTTGTTGAAAGGTTTCAATTTTGATGTATACAATATCCACTGCCCGGCTCTCATTAATCAATTGTTTTACATAAAAATATTATCAGGTTAGTAAACTATAATCTCACCCACACAAAGCCATGTTGGCTACCCTGAAAAAAAAATGCCTTTACCGATGTGAGTTGATTCTATGAGTAAGAATTAATGTAAACATAATGCATGAGTCAACCATTTCCTGGATTGGTTCTATTGCACTTGTTAAACAGGGGGAAAAAAATGGCCCACCTCCAGTCCTCTGCAACAACATGTGTGTAACATACTGTAGGGTTTCACTGATAATGTAATGGTCTCTCTGTGGCAGCAATGTTTGGATTATGACTAGAGATAACGGGGTTAGGAATGTTGTTCTTTCTGGTGAGCTGAAAGAGAGATTTTCGCGGTCTTTTGGCCGGGGAGCGATAAGGAGAGAAGCCGCGAATGGAGAGATTTGGTAAACCACTGGACGACGTGGACTTGGAACTAGAGTCCGAAGGGCAGCGACGAGCAGAGGAGGCCGATGTTGGACAATCGACTTATCAGAGAGCTCCGACTGTTTCATAAGATTAGGCCTTTTTCATTTTTTTTGTTTCATTACTAACAATATAGTCAAATTAAGAATTATAAAGCTTAATAGTTTAATCACATATTGTGTTTCCTTTTTGTTTTCTATTTCGGGCTGCTGAATTGTAACAGGGCACACATCGAGCAGCATCCACCCAAACGAGATTTCTTAAGTTTGTCGGGGCCGGAGGTTATCACCCCTGATATTAAGCCACCAGTTAAAGCGAGAGTCACATGTGCAATTAAAAAGAATCTACGTAGATATCCATGACGGCCCCAGAAATCTGCTATCTTGCCTCATACATCAATAATCTCGAATGTATTCCATCCAGTCTGGTGAGAGTCCCGAAGCTCCCAGCAGCATGCTATAAACATGACATGGAATATCAGCGTATCCCCCTGATCTTTCTTTACTGCATCACTTTCAGTTTGAGGATTAATGACATGAACTATTCATTTGGTGCTTTGCCCACTTCGTCTGACACCAGGCATACGTTCCGTCTTCTGCCCCTGAGTTGTTCCATTTTCTTAACTTCTCTGTGCTGTCCCTCTGGTTTTTAATGTATGTGTGAAGTGCCTTGCTATTCTCCCAAATCTTGCAGCGCAAAATCATTCCCCCTCCCCTAGCATCATTCTGAACTAGTGATTCTCTGTTTAATTTGCATATTGCTGAATATTTATCAAGGGCCTTGTCTAATTTCAACTTCCTGAACTTTCCTTGTGGTTCCTTTTCCCTTTTGACTGAATTTGCAACATCTTTGAACCGCTCGACTGTAAATAAATCTTAGAGGTCAGATGTGAGTTTACACAATGACAGCAGCTCCCAGTCTCTACTCTCCCCATTTCATGACAAACACAGGTCTCATTAGCTTACCCTCAGTTTAGTAAATACCCCAAGATTTTTATCTGGGGATGACTGTTATCAAAATAGTCTCCCACAGAAATTCCTCAGTTGCAAGGGTCATAACCCAATAAAATGTCACTTAAATGTCTCTAATATATCTGCTTCTAACAGTACTCCTAGTTGAGAAGTCCATTTTTTTTTGTGAAAAAAAGAACCTAAGGCATCCCCCACTGCTATATATTCCTCCAATCACCTTAAAATGATACCCCCCCCCCCCCACGCCTCGTTTCTGCCACTTCCACCACAGAAAAAACATGCTCTGGCTGTCTACTCGATAAATGCCTTCTATCATCTTGTGTACCTCTTTCAAGTCACCTGTCATCCTGCTCCCTCCAAAGACAAAACTGCTCCCTTCCTCAACCTGTCCTCACAAGACATCCCCCATGAAGTTCAAAGTTCAATGTAAATTTACTGTCAAAATGTACACGTGTCATCACATACTACTGTCCCCCAATTTTCATCTTCTTTTTGTCATTCGTAGTTAATACATGTGGTTCCATGGTGTAATGGTGAGCACCCTGGACTCTGAATCCAGCGATCCGAGTTCGAGTCTCGGTGGAACCTGTTTCTTGAAAATATACACTGGGATTGTCCTTGTCAATTTTAGTCAGTCCACGACGAGAGGGCGCGTCGGTTGTGAGGCCCCACAGAAGGACTGCGTACGAGCTGTCGCTGTACAGAGTACGAGCTCCGAGATGCTGACGGAGGATATTTTCGAAATTCGAAGACTTACGTGATGACTGTAGTTTATATTGTTCTCCTTCAGATTTTTTTTTAAGTGTTTACTTTCTTGTTGGCGTCATGTTATTTTTATTCTGGGGGGGTGGGATTTGAGGTCTAATATTCTTGTTGGCGTTCACATTTGTGAGTGATCTGTTAGAGTTTATGTGCGAGGGAGTGGTGAGGGTTTGTTGTTATTGTCGTTATTTTCTGTGTAGGAGGAGCTTGGGGATTAGGGGTTTGATGCTTTAGATGCTGTGTACGGGTGGGCAATCTATTAGTTTTGTGCGATGGTGACGTTGAGAATTTGGGGTTTACGAGTTTTTTTTTTCATACGGGGTGTGGTGTCGTTTCATTCAACGACTTTCATTTCGCTTTTTTTCTGCATTTCAAGGCTATCTGGAGAAGACGAATCTCAGAGTTGTATTGTGAGTTCATTGTTAGGGTGAGTGAAATTATCCCCTCTGCTTCAAAAGCCTGAACGTTGAGGGGTATAGCTATTCCTGACCCTGTGTTGTGGGACGTGAGGCTCCTGTACCTCCTTCTTGATGGCAGCATCGAGAAGTGAGCATCACCCGGATGATGGGGTCTTTGATGATGGATGCTGCTTTCCTGTGACAGCGCTCCTTGTAGATGTGCTCAGTGGTGGAGAGGACTACGTGTTGTGGAACTTTTCACTGGTTATTCCATTCAAGGGCATTGGTGTGTCGATACCAGACCATGATACAATCCAGTCAGGAGTTTCCTCACTGTACATCTACACAAGTATGTCAATTTTATAGACGACATACTACATTTTCACATATCTGCATAGTATAGGCTGTAAATGCTGGTAAATCTTTCCAGGATGCCAACAAATTCTGTTCTTCTAAGCCCCTACATTATGAAACACAGTCAATATTGTGGAATTACAGTCACACACTACTCTGTTGTTTTTACAACTTTCTATAACCTGCCTACGTTTCTGTTCTTCTTTTTACTGCTGCTATTTCAGAAGCATTTACAAAGTGAAGCGTACAACATATCCAGGTTTCCCTTTATCAACTCTCTGTTCTATCCTGAAAGAATCCCAGTTGGAGCGAGGTGAATGAAGGTCTCCATGAACTGCAGTTCAGCGTCAAGGTTGTACAAGTCTCAAAGCTTGAAGCACTGGGGTTGTATTAGTTTTCAACGGTGGAGTACAATGTAAGGTGTGTTCAGGTCTGCGTGCACTCTAACACTGAGGAGAGTTTTATTGGTCTCTTTTCTGGTGTCGAAGGTTTAGATACTGTAAATTTCATTGTTCCTGCAGTCGACTGCTGACTGTTCTTGTGCAGTATCATGTTTATACCAGA
The DNA here is from genome assembly GCF_030028105.1 of Mobula birostris. NCBI lineage: Eukaryota > Metazoa > Chordata > Chondrichthyes > Myliobatiformes > Myliobatidae > Mobula > Mobula birostris. Next base: position 29,757,225 of record NC_092397.1, read on the forward strand.
GATACACCGTCCTTTTACTCTCCATGATAAGCTGTAGTAGTTTGTCTCCCAGCAATAATGTGTTTGGTTAGTGTTTTCCTTCTTGTCCGGCTCACTACAGTGTAGTGCTGGAATTATACTGAGTAATGAACATGCAGTCCCGAGCTGATTTGTACAGTTCTGTGTTCTTCCAGTGTTGTATGCAGCTGGTGTACACGGCGGGCGGAGGATGGACTGTGTTCGGCCATGTCTTCACAGTGTCATCTATACAGCAAATGGGCTGGTGCTGGAAATCTGCGGTCCCACAGAGTGGTGCTGGTGTTGTTGGGGTCTGTGTCCCTCCATGTTGTGCTGTGTTAATTCAGCTCAGTGGGCTTGTCATAGAACGCAGTGCGCAGTGTATTATTGTTAACTGTCACTTCTTCGCAGGCATTCACACAGCACAAAGCCAGTTAAGTATCTGTGTCATTCCGGTACTGTTCCGTGGCTATGAAGGTCTTGTATGCCCAACTACTATAAAAGTCTATCTCTTAACAACATGTTGGCAACAGTTGTAAAGGTCTGTGCCCTTACTGTACGGTGCCAGCTATTGTGCAAGTCTGTGCCCTTCCGGTACGGTGCGGGCTGCTGTAAACATCGATCTTCTCACAGTGCGGTGCCTCTTCTTGTAAAGGCCCTTACAGTAAGATGCTCATAATGTCAATAGGTCAGAGTTACACTACAATGCTTGGATTGACCAGCTCTGTGTCATCAGTGTTATGTTTTGATAAATCTCTGTACTTGTATCAGAGTCTTGTGTTGGTCTGTGTCCTCACTGACCTGTACTGTGCTCTGGCAGTTCAGTGTGTTTGGAATGCAGTGGTAATGCCGATACAGAAGTGTGTCCGTTTTACACGAATTGACCATATACATTTGGGTAGATTAGAAGTTTCCTGGAGACCACACGGAGTTTTTCAGACCTTTAGTGGGTAAGGGATCGTTGTGGAATGGGGTAGACCATTCAACCTATGAAGCCTATACCAGCTCCTGATACAACATTCTCACTGCCTCGTTCCCCAATCTCTTCCCACAGCTCAACAGGCCATTTCTCCGAAGGATCTGTCCATTTCATGTTTTATGACTCTGATTGGTTGTTCCCATCAGCGCTGCAGGCTGTGTATCCCAGATGGAAAGCACAGTCAGATTAGAAAGAATAATTTTGTCACATGTCCCTGCAATCCTCTGCCCACGAGGCTGAAGTAATTAAAAAATAAACAGTGAAAAGTATAACAGAAGAACAGCCACCCCCCAGTTCACTCTGTGTGTGTTGACCGTGAGGCCTGTTTAAACTGCATGCTTGCATGTGGTCTTTGTCCACCAACTGATTAATCCCGCAAAGGATTTACTCAGCTTAATACTCTTTGTTGGTTGAAAGACCGAACAGTATCCCCTCTTAGAATTATCACGCCTGAGAGTATCACCATACCCCTTCATGACTCACTTTCCAGCGGGTCCTTCTCCTGGGTAAGCATCAATGTAAAGTATTCATTCTGTATCTCGCTTGCTAACTCTGGATCCAGGCAAAAACTCCCGCCTTTGTCCTTGAGTGTCCCTGCCGTCTCCCTGGTGCTCTGTTGTTTTCGGTATATGTATGAAGTGTCTTGGCATTGTCTTTAACCCTCCTCACTGAAGACATATGCTGGTCACCTTTCACTCTCCTGATTTGCAGCAGGATTGGTTTCTTGTTTCCTTTATAGCCCTGTAGACCCGTCCAATTTCAACTGCTAAAACGACAATATGGCCCCTTTCATTTTATTTTAACTGAATGCAATATCTCCCATCACCGTGAGCTCCTGAATATCACCATTATTCTCTACCTTCCGCACAAAAACAGAGAAGCCTTTAGTTCTGACAGTTGGACTGTAAGTGTCTCTCACATGTCAGACATGGACTTAACCAGCAACTTCAACTCCCAGAATACTCTCTACGATTCCTGTCCAATTCTGCTGTACTTAGACTTCCGCAAATTTCCATTCATCGCCCTGCAGGTCCCGCCTTGTCCTCATCAATAACCATCTGAAAACCTCCAGAATTGTAATCCTTATATATTTCCCAATGAAAGTCCAAACATGTCATGGGTTCATTTCCCAATATTAAGTCAAGTACGTCCCTCGACCTGGTGGAGCATCAACACACTCTATCAGGAAACCTTCTTGAACACACCTAACAAATAATGTCCAACCAAGTCTGAGAGGGCAATGGGGTCTCAGTCATTTTGAGATAATTATTCAGCCACTGTAGCTACTTATTCATTTTACATCAGTCTCTAACCTGCCGACATGTCTGTTTCTTTCTCTTACTGGATATAGGGACCCTTCATGTAATGTATGCACAGTGATTGCGCCTTTCTTGTTCCTGAGTTCTGCTCACATTGTCTTACTTGATGAGCCTCTGGGATGACCTGGACCTTGTGACATTTTGTCTGATCAGTAGTGCAGCTCCCCAACCTGTTTTACCTCCCTCTGGACTGTCTGAATGATCTGAATCCTGGAATGTTGAGCTGTGCGTACTACACTTCTCTCAGCCATATCTCTGTAATGGCTGAATCACCGTGCCACGTACTAATCCAGGCTCTACGTACGTCTGCCTCAACTGATCTCCACCCTGCACTGATATAAACACGCTTCAGCCCTTCGGTGCCACCGTGCTCTTTAACGTGGCTCCCTCTGGATTTGGTTTTTGTGTTCCTCGACCTCGTGGCTACCTTCTGCTCAATGCTACTTTCAGACCTATAGCTCTGATTTCCAGCACCACTCCCAGCCCCACACCTCCGTCCATCGCTTCCACATGTTAAACTCTGCCAGGGTAGCCCCAGCAAACCTCTCTGTGTGAATATTAGTTCCTCACTGTCCTTACACCAGTCTCACTTATCCTGGAAGAGAGCCCAGTACCCGATGCCCTCCCTCCAGCACCAGATTGCTAGCCAGACATTTAACTGCACGACCTTACAATCTCTTACCTCACAAGGAAATAATCCAGAGATCACCACCCGAAGGTCCTAACTTCTGATCTTTCTGCTCAGCTCCTTAAATTCTTTTTGCAGGACTATGTCTCTCTGTTGTGCGTTCTAATGCACCACAAACTCTCGCTGTTTATCCTGCCCTTTCAGAATAGCCTGTACATTCTCAGAAACGTCCTTGGCCCTGGCATGATGGAGATAACCCACATCCTACAATCTCACTCATGTCCACAGATACTCCTGTCTGTGTACCACCACATCCCCACACCAGTGGGTGAAGTCTTTGCTGAATGTGATTCATATCCTTCCATCCCCTGTATATTCATATTCATATGCTTATCTAATAGCCTCGGCTCTGGGTATTTAATTATGGATTCTGAAACAAAGGATAAACAGCACACGTTTTAAATCAAAATACTTTATTAGAACCAGCACAGTTTAAATGCAGAAAGAACAAAAAACTGGAAAATTGATGTCTACAGTAGTAGCAGTACACAAATCAGAATAATATTTAACATCGACTAAACAAGCCCATCTCAATGTTGGAGGGGGCCAGAGATCAGAACAATGTCACGCAGCCTGTTCTTGTTCTCTCGCTCTTCTCTTTCTTTTCCCCACTTCAGCTCCAACCTAAGACAAAACTCTCTTCCCTCCTTGCAGCAAAGAAGGTGCCCGTTTCTATGCCGTTGAAATCCCCTCAGAGTAGTATATTTCCATCTTTGCAGTACGAGCTTCTCTCACTCGAACTCCTTTGACGTTCAGCCCAGACACACATGTTTATCATCACCTCAACAATTATGACGGTCCGTCTGACCCGCTCCATCTTGGATCCCCAGGCGAATCTGAGGACAGCTCGGGTGATTTCTGAGCTGTAGGAGCGGGGGACAGGCCACACTTGCGCCAAGTACAGCAGCCCTGAGAGCACCTCACATCTGATAACCAGACTCTTGCCCGTTATTGACAGCGAGCGCCCTCCCCACAGACCCAGTTTCTTTTACACCTTGGCAGTCTGCTCCTGCCAGTTCCTGTTGCTTGCCTCGGCCCCTCCGAACCAGATCCCCAACACCTTCACGTGATCAGACCCGACGGTTAAGGGGACACTGGATCAGTCGGGCCAGTTGCCGAAGAGCATGGCTTCGCTCTTCGTGCGGTTGACGCTGGCCCCCGACGCTAGCGCAAACTACTCGCAGATGCCAATCAGCCTGCGAGCAACCTCGGATCAGAGCAGAAGATGGTGACATCGTCCATGTACAGGGAGGTTTTCACTTGGGTCCCTCCACTGCCTGGCAGCGTCACCCCTCTTATGCCTTCATCCCTCCTGATGGCTTCGGCGAAGAGATCAATGCAGCACACAAACAAGACGGGGGTGGGGGTGGGGTGGGGGGTGGCGGGCAGCAGTGCCTGACTCCAGACCTGATAGGGAAGCTGTCTGTTTCCCACCCTTTGACCTGAACTGCACTACGGATGTCTGTGTAGAACAGTCTGATCCAACTCCGGATTCCCTCCCCAAATACCATTTTTGAGAGCACGTGTGCGATACCCTGTCCAAGGCTTTCTCCTGGTCCAAGCTGACCAGGCAGGAGTTCACCTGTTGTACATGCTATTTATTACAAATTACTATAAATTGCACATTGCACATTTAGACGGAGACATAACGTAACGATTTTTACTTCTCATATATATGAAGGATGTAAGTAATAAAGTCAAAACAATTCGAAATACATAAACACAGATTCGAACAAAGATAGGGTAGAGAGACCGAGAACCGGATGGAAATGGTAAAATAACCACGTTGCTAACATAGAAAAAAGAGGAAATCGGAAGATGTTGGAAACCAGGGCAACACAAGGAACTCTGCTGAGTTGCTCCAGCATTTTTTGTGTCATGTTGCTGATGGAAGAGCATTTAATGGGTATCTCAAATCTCTCAAAGGTTAAAAGAAATCAAGGATAAATATTTCAATCTGCAAAGGATTGGGCAGACTGTTAAACAACACAAAGAAAACATACTGGAAATTGGCAGATGAATAGCTGCTTGACGGCTGGAAATGAACGAGAGAAAGAAAAGCGTGTGGTAAATTGTTAGAAGTAAGACGTGGAGAAGAGAGGCGAGGGAGAGAAAGAGCAGGAGAGGGAGAGAGTGAGCGGGGACAGGGAGCAGGGGACAGGTGGAGGTGAAGACGGAGAGGGGTAGGGAGAGGGGAGAAGAGCACGGGGAGGTGGAGGGAGAGGGGGATGAAGAGAGAGGTAAGGGGAAGGGCGAGGAGAGGTAGAGGGACCGACCGCCCGACCGACCGAGGCAGACTTACAGATTGATAGGTCAAGCAGTCAAAACGACAGCCAAAAACAGATAGACAAGTCTGTGATGAGGGTCTCGACCGGAAACGTCGACAATTGCCATTGCCTCTTTTCCATAGATACTGCTTGAACTACTGAGTTCCTCCAGCATTTTGTGTGAGGCAGGGAGTAAAGAGTCGACATTTTCGGCCGAGATCGCATTTTGTGTGTCACCGAGATTTTTCGTCAGGATCTTATTATATTCGTGTTGTTCTGTATTTCGATCATCTGCAGATTTTCTCGAGTTTGTTTTGCAACTCTGTTCATCACATTGTTTCCATTTACCCACAAGTTGGGGTACAGAACAGGGAGCATGAAGACAGCTGAATCGTAAAACTTCACAACATTTATTTCTAACGTTTCATGAGTTTCAAAATCGGATTCAGTGGGTATTTCACCGCATTCTTCAGTTCCTCTCGGAATTTGCTCTGAGCCAGGGCGTAGATACATGTATTGGTGCAGGAACTGAGAACCTGCAGCATTTCTGCTGTGTGTTCTGTGATGTAACGGGGATCCGTGACAGAATCAACAAAACTCATTGAAATCCGTCTGTAGATATAAAAAGCCACCATTGTTCCCCACAACAATATGAAACTACCGGTTATGCTGAAGAGCAGAACGATGGATTTGCGTCGGTTCTGAATCTCCCGGTCCTTGTCATTCTCTCCCGTTTTTTGTCCCCGGAGCCCCCTGCGGGCTCGACTGGCCGCTAGAATCCGCCTGACAGTCAGAATATTGAGGAGCAAAATCAGAAAGAATGGGACACAAGGGGTTAAAATGAGGTCAAACATCTCAAATGCTGCCCATGAAGGAGAGTTTGTGAAGCTCGGTGTAAGAGCACAATCCCAGGGAATACCGTCAATTATTTCTCTAGGCCCGTCTATAAAGCCCCAGGGCACACTCTCCAAACAGGCCAGCACACTCACTGTCCCGATAACCACAGCCGCCGTTCTCTCGGTGCAATATTTTGTTTTCAGATTCTCACAGCAAATAGCCACAAATCGATCGACGGTGAAAGCGACAGTCAGCCAGACTGAGATCGCAATGCTCCCATTAACCACCAATAGACCGACTCTGCACACAGGAGTGATTCTCAGGAATGATCGGGGGAAATAAATCCGAGCAGTCCACCTAAGCAGCGGATCGGAGATAACGTTCAGGAGATCGGCCGCTGCCGTTCCCACCAGGTAGCGTGTGATACATTTGGAGAGACCGCACTTTCCCCGGTACAGGATCACAATCGCTACCAAGTTCGCTGGACGAGAGACAGAGAACAGCAAGTTGAGAAAATACTGAGCAGAAGTCAATGCAGCAGTTTGAGGGGATTCTGTAATTTTACTTTATTGTTGTATTTAGCGGAGAGAGGGCGCAGAGGTGGCGAAGACTGAAGGAGTTTACACAGTAAAATAAAGTCAGTATGATCTGACTACGGATTACTGACTGATAGCCGAAATATGAAGTGGCAGCGGAAAGCCCTAAAACTGGATAAATACCTCCTCAGAGTCACTACTGAATGAGAAGTTTCTCCCGGCACCGTCAGCGTCGCGTCTGGATGAAATGAATAAATCCGGACGCTGATGGCGAGATTCTTCCATCAGACAATCATCAACTTCCATGGCGATCCCTGTCAGCGGCAGAACAGCCGAAGGATGGAACAAAAACACTCATCCAGGCAAAACAGAGTATGTGGAAAACATTTAAAGTATCTCTCCTCGGAACTGTTCTCAGGGAGAACCCTGACACGAGTGTTAACTGGTTTCTCTTTCCTACAAGCTGTTTGGGGCTTAGAGTTTGTTTCCTATTCCAGCATTAGCCACCTCACTGACTTTACAACAGAACATTGACTGAGTGCAACAGATACAGCGCAGTCTGACACAACCTCACAGACAGACATGACGCCTCCCATTGAATCCAACACAGGGAAGCAGTTGAGAGAAATTCAAACTCCTTTTATTTAAAAAAAAAACTGAAACTTGGTGCCGTAGTCAGATGTCTGTAACCGTGTCAGGTGTATATATAATGGAATACATTTCACAGTATTGATAACTATGAAACACCACGTCGGTTGTGTTAATTGACTCAGCATCAACTTCATTGTGTTGTCCATCAACTGCTTCATATTCGGTCATATCGCAGACATTTACCGAAAATCCGCAACTGTTCCGTGTTACAACACGGAACTCCTCACATTTGCTAAAGTGTTACTACAGTCGACGGTTTGATTGTTGTTCCTAAGTAGATAATCTCTCACATTCAAATGAAGACTATCAATTGGTATAAATTCCGTGGGCTGAAAACACAGTATTTGCAAATGCAGTGCAGCGACTGTAAGACCAAAAGCAGAGAGCCGAACATCTCAATATTAATCACAAACCGCTGGAAGAACGCTGCCTGACCAGCCCCGTCCCACAGAAATCGGCAGATTCGCTGACTTCGTGCAGCAGTTTGTTTTTAGATAGAAATCCCAGCATCTATAGTCCCGGCGTTTCCGCTCCATTCCTGAAATGCGGAATACTGGGACTGGAATGTGCGAGTTTAAACCAGCGGCAGGATCAATCACATCATTGGGATTAAACTTCAACATCCCACGGCAGCTGACACTGCGGCTTACCGGGAATTCCAAAGGCTGAAATAAAAGGATAGTAAAAGGCTTCTACCCGCCAGATGACCGGATACACCATTTCAGCGAGAATCTGCTCCTGTTGCTCCTGTATTCACAGCTCCGGCAGACAGCTGATACATTCCTATCGCCCAGATTTATACAAAGGATTCGTCTCCAGAGATACGGTTATACACCTCACTAACTTGTTTAATTACAGTTGCTTGAACAAACACTGTAATTCAATACCATTCTCTCTCTCTCTCTCTCTCTCTCTCTCTCTCTCTCTCCCTCTCTCACACACACACAGAAACAATTGCAAAAACGTATTGCTATGTTATAGTGACTATCCCGTTGTACATACTATTTATTATAAATTATTATAAATTGCACATTGCGCTTTCAGACAAAGACATAACAAAGATTTTTACTTTTCTTGTATATGAAGGCTGTAATTAATGAAGTCAATACAAATCGAAATACACAAACACAGATTCGAACAAAGATATTGTAGAGAGACCGAGAACCGGATGGAAACGGTAAAATAAGCACGTTGCTAATATAGAAACAACAGAAAATCTGAAGATGTTGACAAACCAGGCAACACAAAGAACTCTGCTGAGTTCAGCATTTTTTGTGTCATGTTGCTGATGGAAGATCATTTAATGGGTATCTCAAAACTGTCAAAGGTCAAAACAATTCGAGAATAAATTTTTCAATCTGCAAAGGGTTGGACAGACTGCTAATACAAAAAACATATTGGGAATTGGCAGATGAATAGGTACATAACGGCTGGAACTAAACGAGAGAAAAAAAAAGCGTGAGGTAAATTGTTGGAAGTAATACGAGGAGAGAAGAGGAGAGGGAGAGAGGGAGAGGGAGAGAGTGAGCGGGGAGAGGGAGCGGGGGAGAGGGAGAGGGGTGGAGAGGAGTGTAGGGGGAAGGGGAGTGCGGAGGGAAAGAGAGAGAGGGGAGGGGTGGAGAGGAGCAGGGGTGGGGGAGAGGGAGGGGGGAGAGGATGAAAGGGGAGAGGGGGAAGGGGGAGGGAGAGTGAGAGGGAGAGACAGAGGGAGAGGGAGAGGTTAAGAGAGACCGACCCACCGACCGACTGAGACTGACAGACAAACTGACAGATTGATAGGTCAAGCACGCAGAAAGACAGCCAGAAACAGATGCATAGATTGCAGGATTGTGGTGTTCCTCCTGTATCTCCTGGTCTTTGGTACAGTGTGAGAGTGTGGGGTTCACTCTGTACCTGTCAGTCTATGATACAGTGTGATACTGCACAGGACCGGAAGTAGTGCAGAAGGTTGTAAATCTTGTCTATTCTATCTTGGGTACTTGCCTACAAAGTACCCAGGAGATCTTTAGGGAGCGGTATCTCAGAAAGGGAAAGTCCATTATTAAGGACCTCCAGCACCCAGGGCATGCCCCTTTCTCACTGTTACCATCAGGCAGAGGGTACAGAAGCCTGAAGTCCCACACTCAGTGACTGAGGGACAGCTTCTTCCCCTCTGCCATTCCTTTCAAGTCATGGCAAGTTACTTATGGTTGTCATTTCGACCATAACTGCTGATACAGTACAGATTAAAAATGAGACATCGTTTTTCAGGACCATGGTGCTACATGAACAATACAAAAACTATACTGAACTACGTAAAACAACACAAAAACTACACTAGACTACAGACCTACCCAGGACTGCATAAAGTGCATAAAACAGTGCAGCATTACAATGATTAATAGACAAGACGATAGGTACTGTAGAGGGCAGTAGGTTGGTGTCAGTCCAGGCTCTGGGTATTGAGGAACCTGATGACTTTGGGGAAGAAACAGTTACATATTCTGGTCGTGAGAGCCCGAATACTTTGGTGCCTTTTGCCAGATGGCAGGAGGGAGAAGAATTTGCATGAGGGGTACGTGGGGTCCTTCATAATGTTGTTTGCTTTACGGATGCAGTGTGTAGTGTAAACGTCTCTGATGGCGGGAAGAGAGATCCCGATGATCTTCTCAGCTGACCTCATTATCCGCTGCTGGGTCTTGCGATCAGAGATGGTGCAATTGTCGAACCAGACACTGATGCAACTGCTCAGGATGATCTCAATACAACATCTGTAGAATGTAGTGAGGATAGGGGGTGGAACATGGACTTTTCTCATCCTTAGCAGAAAGTACAGACGCTGTTGGGCTTTCTTTTCTACGGAGCTGCTGTTAAGGGACCAGGTGAAATTCTCTGCCAAGTGAATACCAATAAATTTCGTGATCTTAACGATCTCTACGGAGGAGTCATCGGTGTTCAGCGGAGAGTGGTTGTTCCGTGTCCTCCTGAAGCTAATAACCATCTCTTTTGTTTTGTTCACATTCAGAGACAGGTTGTTGGCTCTGAACCAGTCCGTTAGCCGCTGCACCTCTTCTCTGTATGCTGACTCATCGTTCTTGCTGATGAGACCCACCACGGCCATGTTTTCAGCGAACTTGATGATGTGCTTCGAGCTGTGTGTTGCAGCACAGTTGTGGTCAGCAGATTGAACAGCAGTGGACTGAGCACACAGCCCTGTGAGGCTCCCGTGCCCAGTGTGATGGTGTTGGAGATGTTGCTTCCAATCCGGACTGACTGAGGTCTCCCAGTCAGCAAGTCTAGGATCCAGTTGCAGAGGGAGATGTTCAGGCCCAGTAGGCTCAGTTTTCCAGTCAGTTTCTGAGGAGTGATTGTGTTCAATGCTGAACTGAAGTCTACGAACATCATTCGAACGCACGTGACTTTTTTTGTCCAGTGTGAGAGCGTGGTTCATTCTGTACCTGCCAGCCTATACTTCTGTGTGAGAGTGTTGAGTTCATTGTGTATCTGACATATCACTCCGTAAAGAATTGCTTTCTGATGTTAGTTTAAAATCTCCCTTGAATCAGACTCCATGTTTCCTTGTTGATGGATTAATTTTGAAGCAGCAGTTGGCATCCTACTTACCTCTGCTCTCAATGATTCTAAACACCTCTATCATATCTTCTCTCATTATATGTCAACTTAGACCAAATAGCTACAATTCTCGCAATCTTTCTGCATAGCTCACACCCAGCAGTCCTGCAATGAGAGTAGTTGCCCTTCTCGGATACCTTTCCAGAGCCCTCACATCCCTTACAGAATATGGAGATCAGAATTGTACACAGTTCTCAAGGCGTGGCCTCGCAAGTGTATGAAACAGCTTAAGGAGACGTCTCTGGCTCTGAGCTCCCCTGAGCGTATTATATAGCCGAAAATTATATTAGCCTTCTGAATTGATTCAGTGCATTGCCTAGATGTTGATAGTGATGTTTTCTAGGACATTCAGATTTATCTCATAAAGTGCACTTTCTTACTCAAGACCCCCATTGTATATTTATACCTGATACTTCTACTTCCTATATGTAATATTATACATTTACTTACATTAAATTTTACCTCTCATCTATCTGCCCACTTCAGGATTTTGTTTAGATCTACCTGTTTTGATTCTGCTGCCTGAAGATTATTAGCCCATCTCTCTAATTTGTGTCATCTGCAAACTTAAATAGTTTAATAGTTCTGTGCTTATCCAAATCATTAATGTAAATAAGAACAATAGCAGCCCCAAAAATGATTCTTGTGGAAACCCACTTTGAATAAATCTGGGACCTTCTCAAAATCCTTCTGAACTCAATGAAATGATACCACCTCTTTATTGCTATCCTAAATTTTATTTCCCTCTTAATGAATCTTCAACATGTTAGTAAAACATGATTTACTCTTTCTGAACCCATGCTGTCTTTCTGCTGACAGAAGACTGTAAAAAAATATAAGAAAGAGGAGCAGAACTCGGCCGTTTGGCCCATCAAGTCCGCTCCAACATTCAATTATGACTGATCCTTTCCTTCTCCTGTTCAGACCCATTTTCAGACCTTTTCCCCATCAGCTTTGATGCCATGTCCAATCAAGAACCTATCAATCCCTGTCTTAAATACACCCAACGACCTCCACAACAGCACGTAGCAAAAAAATTCCAGGAATTCACCAGCCTAAGGCTAAGGAAATTTCTCCACATCTCTATTTTTCATTGACACCCCTCTATCATGAGTCTGTGCCCTCTTGTCCTGGACTCTTCCATCATGGGAAACATCCTTTCCACATCTACTCTGTCTCGGTCTTTCAACATTCGAAAGGTTTCAATGATAACGTCCCTCATCCTTCTGATTTCCAGTGAATACAGACCCAGAGTCTTCAAATGTTCTTCTTTCATTCCTGGAATCCCAGAATGAAATAACTCTTTCATTCCTGGAATCATCCTTGTGAACCTCCTTTAGACCCTCTGCAATGTCAGTACATCGCGTCTGAGATGAGGAGCACAAAACTGTACACAATGCTCAATGTGAGGCCTCAGCATCACATCCCTGCTCTAGTATTCTAAACCTCTGAAATGAATGCTGACATTGCATTAGCCTGACTCACCACTAACTCATCCGCCAAGTTAACCTCTAGGGTGTTGCACACAATGACTCCAAAGTCCCTTTGCCTCTCAGACTTTGGATATTCTCCCCTTTCGGAAAACAGTCTGCACATTTATCACCACTACCGAAATGTATGACAATGCATTTTCCAACATGATACGTCATTTGCCACTGCCTTGCCCTTCCTCCCTATCTGTTGAAGAGCTTCTGCATCCTACCTGTTCCTCAACACTACCTGCCCTGCACCAATCAACCCATCATCTGCAAACTTGGCAACGAGTTAATCTATTTCATCATCTAAATCATTTATATACAACAAAAAGTACTGGTCCCAACATCAATCCCTGGGGAGCACCATTAGTCACCGGCAGTCATCCAGACAAGGATCCTTTTATTCCCACTTGCTGCATCACTGTTGTTATCAGATGCTTTTTCAACTCGATGTTTGTTAATGTTTCTCTTACCTTACCCATGATACACGCTAAGCTTACTGATAAATACTTAAAGGGTTCAATGCTGTCACCCATATTATGTACCAGGAAAATTTTAGCCCATTTCAAGTCCTTAAAGACTTCATAAATCTTCACAGAGATTTGAAAAAAACAAATCTTGTTATGTGTTTTTATTTTTAATCATAGACTTTTTTAACTACCCTTCGATATCTGTTGTCTGACACTGAGATTTAATTACCTTCAGCCTTTTCAGCTGAAGCAGGAACTTACTGTCTAAGATCTCTGAATCAGCTTCACCAACTTTATTTTTAACATATTTGCAGGTGAATGTTTTAGCAAAATAAGTGTTAAGAGTATCTGCTATGTCCTCCTCTGCATAATTTATCACCCCTCTGTTATTCCTAATACACTTAAATTTCCACTTAAATTTTCTTTTATGATTGAAGTATTGACAAAATCTCTTTGTCAATCTTAATATTATCAGCAATATCCTTCTCAACCTTTCGTTGGCAATCTGAATTTCCCACTTGACTATAGCTCTCATATTTTCATGTGCCCTGTATGAAAATGTATTACCAATCGTTCTGTGTTCCTTACTTAGCTGTCTTTTCTTCAGTATTTTTTATGTATCTTTGCTCATCAATGTCGTTGATCTATTGTTTCTTTCTCTCTCTTTTTTTTTTTTGCATTTCCTGACCTTGGGCATGAACATTTCCTGCACCACATGTATTTCCTATTTAAATCGATACCACTGTCCGTCATCCGACACAAGGTCAAGCAGTTTATTCCAGTTTACATTCTGAGGTATTTGCCGCATCTGCACAAAATTTTTATTTGTGAAATAAAATCTAAGGACTTTCCTTTTTGCTGATATCCTCCCCCAAAGTACTTCGAGACTAACAGTGTTATGATCATTCGTTCCTGAAGGCTCAATAATTTCCGAACTCAAAATTGTCCCTTGAATGTTGCAGAATGTCAGATGTTGACAGGCCTCCCCTCTTTTTGGTGTGATAGCATACTGAGTCAAAAAATAATGCAGTGTATTGCGGTAGTACAAGTTGAAACACTTACAAAATGCAGAACAAAGTATAAGAGCTGCGGAGAAAGGCAAATCATAAGGTGCAAGATCATTATGTGGCAGATTTTGAGGACAATAATTCATCATATATGGCTAGTCTCATAACAATGCGATAAATGTTGTCATTAAGCCCCGTAGTACGTGCTTTCAGGGAGATTTCTTAATAATTCCTGTGTCTTTGCAATGTAATTCAGACTATGGCCATGAACTCGGGCTCTCTCTGGGAATGACATCACCGTCATGGATATGACCCTGACCTTGACCATGGTCACTCCCGTCTCACATCGTCTCTTTTCTTCGGTTACCCATGTACACAAATGACAGTATCTTACCGCCAGTGAACGCACCATCCAGCTCGCCTTTGGTCTCTGGCAAGAAACCGGTGTAGTCACCTTCGATTTACACCAGCCAAGACTTGGCCTCTTGGCCTGACCTCTGTGATTTTCAATGTCTAGAGTGTAACAGTTTTTACTCGAAGTTCTCAGACAGTCAGCTTGAGTCTACAAACACTTTTTGGAAACTTTTGCCTGTACCTAATTCTACGAATTTCGAAACGAGATGAGGATACCCTGGTGGTTCCCCTGTAGCAGGGGAAGGGTAAATTCAGGCAGTGTGATAGTGACAGATTACTTACTAAGTAGTGGAGACCGGCAGGAGATACTGTGGCCACAAAAGAGACACAAGGATGGTGTGTTGTCTCCCCGGTGCTAGCATCCAGGATGTATAGGTGCAGCTGCAGTATTTTGTCAAGGGTTAAAGTGAAAGTCCAGAGGTTCTGGTGCAAATTGGCACCAATGTCATTGTCACAAAATGAGATGAGATCCTACATACTGAGTGTATAGAGTTTGGAAAGAAACCTCTTTCCTTCTGTCACCATGCACACATCGGACTGTATTTTGTGGCCAATGAACACACCATCCAACTTGTCTTTGGTCTCTGAAAGAAAACCGGTTCAATCAGAAATAAGGTATAATTCCAGTTCCACTCATAGCTCCCCTCCAGACCCAGGGTAGGACACAATGGCATTACCGCAATTTGTGATTATAATCACGTTTCCAGTGAAATATTCCTACCCAGCCACAATTTGACAACTCCACTGGTCCTGGTATTGCTGAGAGTTGCTCCCGGAATCAGGCACTGGCTCTAGCTGCTCCTCATCCTGGAACAAAATTGGACCTGGTCTCTGAAGGACATATCTGTCACGGATATGGTCCTAACCCAATTTACGGTAACTCCCCTGTCTCATATTCCCTATTTCCTCCTGCCTCCCATGTACACTAAGGGCTATCTCAGGGCCAGCTACTGCACCATGCAGCTCGCTTTTGGTTTCCGGAAGAAATCCGGCATTGTCACTTTCTATTTGGCAGTAAGACCAAGTCCACAAACACTTCTGGTAACTGTAGCCTGCACCTGATTCCATTGATTTCATTAAGTTCAAAATAATATGAAGAAACCCTGGCAGTGTATGAGTGATAGGGGACTTGATAATTAAGGGATTCCAGGATGCTGTGTTGCGTCCCGGATGCTTGGTCCAGATGTACCAGAGCGGCTGCAGGATATTCTGAAGGGGAAGAGTGAACAGCCAGAGGTCGTGGTGCATATTAGCACCAATGTCATTGTCAAACATGTGGAAAAGGTTCTACAGACTGAGTGTATAGAGTTAGGATATAGGATGAGCAGAAGGAACTCCAAGGTAGTAATTTCTGGATTACTCCTGGTGCCATGGGCTTGTGTATGTCGGTATAGGATGACAGCACAAATGAATAGGTGACAGAGGAGATGGTGCAGGGGGCAGGGTTTCAAGCCTGGATCATTGGAACCTTTTTCTGTGCTAGGGGGTGACCTTTTTGAAGAGTGACCCGTTACATCTGACCTGGAGGGGAAGAAATATGGTGGCCGGGATGTTTGCTAATGCTATTCGGGAGGAGGGGGGTTAAACTCGTTTTGCAGGGGGCGGGGAATCGGAACACCAGGTCATTAAGTGAAGGTTTAGATATGAAGGTAGACATCGGTGAAAGTATGGACAGGCAAAATCAAATTAACAGATGAAACATATAGTTTGAATGCCGTGTATTTGAATGTCAGGAATATTATGGGTAAAGTTGATGAACACGGAACAGGGATCAGTACATGGGACTGTAATGTTGCGTCCATTACAGAGACTTGGTTGAGAAGTGGGCAGGGAGGCGTGATTAATCTACAAGGTGTTTGAAGTTTTTGAAAAGCTAGAGAAGGTAAAAGAAGTGTGAGTTGGACTACAAATGAGGACGATTTCACAGCTACACACAGGAGGGTTCAGACACTGAGTTCATTTGAAGAGAACCGAAGAACAGGAAGCGTGCTATCAAACGAACGGGATCGTACTACTACCTGCTGTTGGGTAATGGGTCTATTCAGGTAACTGCACAGTTAGTGGATGAGCAGCTAGATGACTGAGACCACAACTCCCTCACTTTTAAGATAGCGACAGATAAGGATGGGTTATCTTTCAATAGGAGAAGGGCAAATTAGGAGGGCATTAGGCACGAACTAAGAAGGGTTAATCGGAAATATCTTTTATTCCGGTAAATCCACATCAGACATGCCGAGAGTGTTTAAAAATTAATTGCACAGAGTACAGGAAATGTATCTTCCTGTTAGAACGAAGGACAGAGAAGGAAATAGAAGAGAAACTTGAATGCCCACAGAACTGAAGAATTCAGTCAAGAATAAAAAGGAAATTTAAGTAAAGTTTTGGAAGTTGGGGACAACTGAAGAAGTTGAAGATCATACAGAATCAAGAAAAGAACTGAAAAAAGGAATTTACGAAAGCCAAGAGGGGCCATGAAGAGTCCTTGGCAAGTAGAATTAAGGTGAATCCCAAGGCGCTGTATGCATATATCAGGAAAAGAGTATAAATGGGAAGAGGGTAGGACCCCTCAAGGATAAAGAGGGGAACAGTTGCTTGGATATGGAGAATATGAGTGAAATACATGATAAGTCCTTTGCTTCAGTGTTTACCAAGGGGAAAAGATGTGGACAAGGAGACAGTGCTGCAAATATAATATGTCATGAAGTTTTGAGATTAAGGAGGCGGAAGTATTGGGTCTCCTAATGCGTATTAAGGTTAAAGACATCCTGGGGCCTGATGGGGTTTACGTCAAGTTTTTGAATGAAGCAAGAGGCGAGAGTGCCTTGACTAGCAGCTTCATATCTTTCCTAGGTACAGGCGAGTACCCAGAGGATGGATGAGTGACGAATGTTAAACCTGTATGTAAGAAGGGAACAAGGGAAAATCCAGAGAACTGTAGACCGGCAGGTCACACGTCAGTTGTACAAAAATTTCTGGGGAACCTTCTTCCAGATTGTATATATGAGCTTTTGGAAGCCAAGGCTTAATTAGGAAGAGCCATCGTGTCTTCCTGTTGGGAAGGTCGCAGCTTCACAACTTGATTGAGTTTTCTGACAAGGTGACGAAAGACGTAGATGAAAGTAGGTCTGATGATGTCGTCTACATGGATTTTATTCGGGCATTTAACAAAGTGCCTCTTGATTAAAGAAAGTGTTTGAAGAGGCTTATTTGAGCTGGAGGTCTGTAATTCGTGGTGTTCGGCAGGGATCTGTGCTGGGCTCCCTGTTATGTGTAAAATATTAAAATGACCGGGATGAAAATGTAGATGGGTTGTTTAATAAGTTTTTTTTTAATGATACCAAAAGTGGTTCAGTTGTGGATAGTGAAGAAATCCGGCAAAGAACACAGTGCAATGTAGATCACTCGCAGATAAGGACAGTGAAATGTCAGGTGGAGCTGAACACAGATAAATGTGAAATATTGCACCTCGGTAGGCCAAATGCAAGTAGTAAAGCGCTAAGCGGGGTGAAGACCATTAACAGTGATGCTGAGCAGAGCGGTTTGAGGTCCAAGTTTACAGCTCCTTGAAAGTGACTACGGAGGTAATTCTGCGGTTAAGATGCTGATCAAATGTTTGTTTTAATGAGATGAGTTATTGAGCTCAAAGTTCAAGAGGTGATGTTGCAGCATTAAAAAGACTCCGGTTAGGCCACATCTCCAGTACTGCATATAGTTCTGGTTGACGCAGTACAGGAAGGATTTCCAGGCATTGGAGAAGGAGCAGAAGAAGCTTATCAGGATGCTTTCTGGTTGAAATGGCGTGTGCTGACAGAAGTGTCCTGACTAACTTGGGCTGTTTTCTTTGGAGCAGCAGAGGCTGAGGGGAGATGAGACAGAGCTTTATAACATTATGCGAGGCGCAGATCGAGTAGATATGGAGTGTGTTCATCACATTGTAGAAATGGCCAATACATTGAAGGTGAGAGCGGATAGTCTGAAAGGAGATGTGGGTGGTAAGTTTTTTTTTTTACTCAGACTGCTGGATTGGTGGGCCTAAATGCATTTGGGGTTTTTACAGAATGTTTATATAGGTACATGGACATGAGGAGGATGGAGGGAGATGGACCTTGTGTTGGTCGGAAGGATTAGATTTTCGGGGTTTACTGATTTACTTTTCATATTATTTGGAACTATTTTATGGGCCAAACGGTCTGTTGCTGTGCTGTACTATTCAATAATTTGTTCTATATGCTGGGAACAAGCCAATGGTTGTGTACAAATACAAACAGAGCAAAGAGTTAAATTGTACCACAGAGGTAACAGTTAAACAGTCAAAGAATACAGGACTTAAGGACTGCATGTCGTCTGCAGAATGCTAGATCTGTGGCATTCAACTCAGGCGACCTAGGCCTGTACCTGAAAACCAGATATGATTGTGGAGGGTATTTCAAGCACGAAGAGACAAATTCAAACGAGATCCGAGGTGACATCAGATGTGCGATAACTCAGACAGGGTTTGCAATACATTACTTCCTGCAAAGCGAAACCCAATAGGATGAATGGCAGTGACGCTTCACTACCAGATGACTCAATTTCTTCTCTTCCTGCTTTGGATGGGAGAAGTTCCGTGCTGTATCTGATCACCCAGTGATTTCTGTCTCAGAGACGGATGTTAGGTTGCCTTTAAAGACAGTGAACCCTCGCAACGTGAAATATCCCGATGGAGTACCAGTTCAGGCTCTGAAAATCTGTGCCAACCAATTCACGTGACTATTCAAGGACATTTTCAACCTCTCACTGTTACAGTCAGAAGTTCCCAGTTGTTTCAAAACAGCAACAATTACACCAGTACCTAAGAAGATTAATGTGAACAGCCTTCATCATTATTGCTTGGTAGAACTAACATCTCCGGTAACGAAATGTTTTGAGAGGTTTCACATGACCAAACTGAACTCTTGTCTCAGCAAGGACCTGGACCCATTGCAACTTGCCTATTGCCAGAATAGGCCAAGGGCAGATGCAATCTCAATGGCTCTCCACACGGCTTTAGACCACCTGCAAAACACAAACACCTATGTCAGGATGATATACTCTGGTGGAGATAAACATGAAAAGGGTCTTTCAATCGTCTTAGACAAAGACACATCCAAGAGCCTGTCAGGATGCTGGTATATCTCGACAGAATGATGCTAATCAAACTAAAAGGACAACATAACAACATCTCTAACATCCAAGTATTTACACCCACAATGGCAAGCTCAGAGGAAGAAATTGATTTCTTCTACCACTCCCTAGACAAAGCACTAGAAAAATGCAAATCACAAGAATCCATCATAGTCATGGGCTACTTCAATACAAAAGTTGGTGATAGAAGAGAAGACCTTATTGCTGTAGACCAGGCATTGGGAGAAAGAAATGAAACAGGTGAAAAACTTATACCATGGTGTAAAACAAACAATCAGATAATCATCAACACTTGGTTTAAACGACATCCAAGAAGGAAATGGACATGGAGAAGCCCAGATAGGAACAATAAAATTCAAATCGACTACATAACAATCAATAACAGATTCAAAAACTCGATAACTCAATCTACAAGCTACCCTGGAGCAGACTGTCGAAGCGACCACATACCAGTCAATTCCGTAAAAGTGGCATCACGGGTAGATAGGGTCATAAAGAGAGCTTTTGGTATGTTGGCCTTTATAAATCAAAGTATTGAGTAGAGGAGTTGGTATGCTATGATAAGATTATATAAGACATTGGTGAGGCCAAATTTGGAGTATTGTGTGCAGTTGTGGTCACCTAATTACAGGAAGGATATTAATCAGGTTGAAAGATGTAGAGAAGGCTTACAAGGATGTTGCCGTGACTTGAGAAACTGAGTTACAGAGAAAGGTTGAATAGGTTAGGACTTTATTCCCTGGAGCGTAGAAGAATGAGGGGAGATTTGATAGAGGTATATAAAATTATAATAGGTATAGATAGAGTGAATGCAAGCAGGCTTTTCCCACTGAGTCTAAGGGAGAGAAAAAAAAAGAGGACACGGTTTAAGGTTGAAGGGGGAAAAGTTTAAAGGGAACATTGGGGGGGGGGCTTCTTCACACACAGAGTGGTGGGAGTGTGGAATGTTCTGTCAGATAAAGTGGCAGAACATATATGAAAACATATATGAAAATCTTGGACAGGTACATGGATGGGAGGTGTATGGAGGGATATGGTCCAGGTGCAGGTCAATGGGACTGGGCAGAAAGATGGTTCGGCACTGCCAAGAAGGACCAAAAGGCCTGTTTCTGTGCTGTAATGTTTCTATGGTTTCTGTGCTTTCTAACGGAAGTTAGAGAAATCAATGTTCATGCCATCAGGCTGGAGGCTACACAGACGGTAAATAAGATGTTGTTTCCCGTTCATGGGTGTGGCTTCACCGTGAGAGTAGAGGAGGCCGTGGATTGACATATCCGAATGGGAATGGGAATGGGACGTGGAATTAAAATGTGTGGCCACTGGCAGGTTCTGCTTTCTCTGGGGGACAGAGCGTATGTGTTCGGCGAAACGGTCTCCCAGTCTGCGTCAGGTCTCGCCAATATATAGAAGGCCACAGCAGGAGCACCGGACGCAGTATATCACCCCAGCCGACTCACAGGTGAAGTGTTGCCTCACCTGGAACGACTGTCTGGGACCCTGAATGGTGGTGAGGGAGGAAGCGTAAGGGCAGGTGTAACACTTGTTCCGCTTACAATGATAAGTGCCGGGAGGGAAATCGGTGGGAAGCGATTGGGGGCACGAATGGACAAAGGAGTCGCGGAGGGAGCGATCCCTGCGGAAAGCAGAAATGGGGGTGGGGGATGGGAAAGATGTGCTTGGTGGTGGGAGCCCGTTGGAGGTGGCGGAAGTTACGGAGAATTATGTGTTGGACCCGGATGCTGGTGGGGCTGTAGGTGAGGACAAGGGGAACCCTATCCCTAGTGCGGTGGCAGGAGGATGGGGTGAGAGCAGATGTGTGTGAAATGGGAGAGATGCTTTTGAAAGCAGAGTTGATGGTGGAGGAAGGGAAGCCCCTTTCTTTGAAAAAGGAAGACATTTCATTTGTCCGGGAGTGAAAAGCCTCATCCTGAAAGCAGATGCGGCGGAGACGGAGGAATTGCGAGAAGGGGATGGCATGTTTGCAAGAGACAGGTTGGGCAGAGGAATTGTCCAGGTAGCTATGAGAGTCTGTAGGCTTATAATAGGCATCAGTACATAAGCTGTCTTCAGACATAGAGACAGAAAGATGAAGAAAGAGAGTGTGGTGTCGGAAATGGCCTAGGTAAATTTGAGGGCAGGGTGAAAGTTGGAGACAAAGTTAATGAAGTCAACGAGCACAGCATGGAAAATGTCTGCTTACATTTACCGGTTCTCCGGGACTTCGTGTGGTGCAAGAGTGAGCTGTACAAAAGAGAAGGCTTCACTGAAATGGGGTGGTGGTCGGTATCATGAGGTTCATTGCTGCTTTGTTCATCACACTTTTTCTGTCAAACGATTATCGCAATTGGCAAACAAGAGAAAATCTGCAGATGCTAGAAATTCGAGCAACAAACACAAAATGCTGGAGGAACTCCGCAGGCCAGGCAGCATCTATGAAAAAAAAAAGTTCTTCTTCTATATATGCGGTCTGGCCTGCTGAGTTCTTCCAGCAATTTGTGTGGGTTGATTATGACAAGTAATAGTCTGTAACTGCCCTTTGGAATTGAAGACAATTCGAGGTGGCAGAACCATCGCAAGGTAGCGGATCCTTCGCTGACAGCGAGGAGATCACAAGCTTCCATCGATGTCAGCGCCGGGCCGAAGGCCAAATGGAGGTGACGAGGTTCGGGAAAGTTTGATTCTGTTTTTCACTGTGGTAACAACGTTAGAGCTGTGAAGGGAGCATTGGGCTGAACTGCCCAGAAAAATCACACTTGCCAATGGAACTGCTTTGAACGATGGCATTAAATTTCTTATAATGGACTGTATGAACCCTGAGCTCTGAAGCTGCTTCATGAGGATGAGGGTGAAGTCTGTTACTGCAACTACGGGGCGATGGAATCAGATTTAGGTAACAATACCGATGTCACCAGTGATATCACAACTTCTTTAAATGGCACTTACAGAATCGGCTGGCAAGCCGACTGTATTTATTGTCCCGGGGTATCCTCTTTCGATTTAAATGGTGTCTCTGGTCTGAACAAACGCCGTCAAGCGGTTATTACAATTTGGCGAAGGTAGTAGCAAATACATACCATCTGCCAGCGTTGAAGGCTGAAGGAGACTGAGCAGCGTTACTGGACTGTAGTGTTCCTGTTCTGGGGACCCACCAGACTGGCTCGTGAGATCATCTGTATGGCCCCAGTGTTGCGGTAATTGGCTAACGACACAGCCACAGTGCAGATATAAGTCTGAACACCAATGACATTATCACAAAATGGCAGCAAGCTGCAAAGTTGCCTCTCAAAACTGAGCAGCATTAAACGTTCTGTTGGCTGAGAGTGAAGAGAGCTGTGCCATCATTGGCCTGGAATAATGGACAAACATCCTTGATATATCTGAGAACAGCACCAACTTCAGCCGTGTGGATCCCGTTAGACGCTGTTAAGGGTAAGAAGTTTGGTCCGGAGTTATATACGACTCTATTATCACCTTTGGAACCTATAATTGACTTCAATCCCTGCTAGGAAGTTTGTGCAACTCCAGCTGCTGATATTAAACCTTGTTTTAATTTCTTGCCTGAGAGCACTCTGCGGCGTGATGGCCCAAAGAACGGCTGCCTACATTGTTGTTCAGCATCCTCCTCTTCAGGATCACTGAGGAGACCTGAATTCTCTGGACAATTCAACTGCACCCACAATCCATGTTGTCCTTTACAGAACGAAAGGGAAGTGGGATTTGCTACAGCAAGTCAAATTAACGTAGCGCTTTGGCAGGGAAAGTTCATAGATAACGTGCAGTCAAGCTCGGCAAGAAAGGTCTTTGTAAAGTCTGATTTCCCTTTGCACAGTAGGAGACTGGAGTCATTTTGCGCAGGAAAACAAGCTGAGGATGCAAATGACAGTTAATGTTGGTTAGCGACTTTGCTAAAGTGGTGCGAAAATGCGGGAGTTGATGCTGACAACTAAAGGCACGGTTTAGTGTGCTCGGAGTGATGAACTCAGCCGCTGAGTGTAACAACGAACGCTGCGAGATACAGATTCTCCCAGGGAGATTCGAAGAAACAGTCTGAACACAACGTGTCCTTCTTCTTGGAAAATTCTACCATTCCGAGCTCACAGCAGCAAGAGATTCCACCTTCCCAATGAGCGCTGAACTGATCACTTCAATGCCAAATTATTTGTTCACTTTTCTTTGTGTTTTGAGCAGTAAAATCAGCATCTCCCCGTCGGGGAATTGAACCCCGGTCTCCCGCGTGACAGGCGGGGATACTAACCACTACACTAACGAGGAATTGCTGTGGATATGTCATTTCAAGCACATATAAAATCACAAGACGGTGGATAGAATTACCTTGTTTGTTGAGTGCAATTTTGGAGTCAGTGTCCTTCCCACAGAGGTTTCTCAGTTTCCACCAGCGATTCAGTCACCTATTGCGTTCAAGGATTAGCGAAAGGAAGTACTCTCGTTCGAACTCAACTCCGTCTTGTTCAAAATAAATGCGACATGGAGGAAACGATGTGTAGCTCTTCGAATTTTGAAGGGATCATTCTCACTTCAGTCCGATTCCGTTCCAATTACTGGGAGTTTTCTATCTCCGGTCTGTAGAAAGATGTCGCCATCAACTGGACATAACGGGAACTGCAGCACAGTCTGGAATCAGAGTGACCAGACTCAGGAAGCAGCTCGAGTCACAGTCATGCACCCCTGGAGACGATTCAGGACCCAAGCTTCCTGCAGAATGATGGCACAATGGTGATATAATGGTGAACATAGCGCTCTTCCAGAAAATTGACGCAAAGTGATTTCCAACGATCGCAGTTAGCAGAATTTTCATCCTTCATTGAAACTATCAGAAAAAAAAAAACACTATTCATAGAACCGGATATGCGCAGACTCCTTTCGGCCGGCTGGTCTAACCCCGAAAATAGCTATATCCATGATTGAGTATAAAATTATTACTCACCCTGGGCTGGCCAGTCGATCAAAGATGGATTTCCTATCTTTCACATTTTCTCCATCAACCAACCAGTGCAGCGCCCTGCTCTCAGTCTAACCCAGAATCCCATAACAAACTAGGACACATCAAAACATGCCGGATGATGTGTTGACCCTGACTGTGTCAGTCTACTCACCACTCAATATAGCTATCCCTGTGGGATCCCTCGCCACACCCTTTCTCCAGTACACGATTAAATTACACCATTTTATTGTGGTTAACAAATGTAAGATAGAATCACAGACTCATGCCACCTTGAAACAGGCGTTTCGGCCCGCCACGTGCATGCTGACAATCAAGAACCAATCTCACCAGAAAAAAAAAAAATCACTTACGAGCTATTGCCTTCAGTGCCTTGATGGTTGAGGTGCTCGCCCAGACAATTCTCTAATGTTGTGAGTGTACATGCTTCCACCAGCCACTCAGACATGGGTTCCAGTTTCCAGACACCATCTTCATGAAGTTCCTCATCTGATGCTGTCTAGGTGTACACACGTTA
Organism: Mobula birostris; assembly: GCF_030028105.1. Classification (NCBI taxonomy): domain Eukaryota; kingdom Metazoa; phylum Chordata; class Chondrichthyes; order Myliobatiformes; family Myliobatidae; genus Mobula; species Mobula birostris. The sequence continues at coordinate 29,782,117 of NC_092397.1, forward strand.
GGGCAGTTTACTAGTATTCTGATAGGCCCCCGCTAATCTGATATGACCTTCAAAGACCTCCGTCACCTCCAGCACCCCATGGATACAACCGCACTCTATCCAGTCTCAGTTTATACCGGAACTCCCCATCTCAGGCAAAATCCTTATGAATATCCCCTGCATTCAACGCTTCAGTTAATTTACAGAGTGCACAGAAGTTTCGATTCTCGAATCCGCGGTAAATTAGACAAGTCATAGATGGTTTCGTCCGAATAGATGACCATGCGCCCAGCACACTCGCGCTGCGCCACTCTGCTATTGGCTGAACGTGGTGCTGAGCTGCTCCGTTGTGGACGCTTCCAATTCCTTACCTTTATTTTTGCTTATCGGGGTTCTGCTGACATCACATCGTTTCCCTTAATAACTGCTCTTCGTTGATTTATTTCGCGCCTATCTCTCTGCCTGTGTCTCTCTGTTTTCTTTCCGTGTTCCCTACCCCCTGCCCCATCCTGTCCTTATCTCTGTGCTGCGACCCATTCGGAGACCCCGTTCCAGGCATGTCAGCAATGAATGTGTTTTGCATTATCTATCAAGACGACTTCAGTAGTCCTGCTGTCACACATTCTGTTTATCTTCCATTGTGTCTCTTCTGCGTTCCCTCTCTTTGTCTCTGGGCTGTTCTTCAGGACAAACATCAATGGGTCGAACAACATAGAGCCGAAATGAGCCAAAGGACACTATTTCCTCCTGTCGATATTTTGCAGCTTACGATGCTTTCACTCACACCAAAGTGATTTAATTCAATCAATCCCGAGGTCTCGTTAACTTCTCAGCCGGTTGATGTAATTGATAAATAACACAATGAAATAGATCGCGGCTGATCCCGCTGTTGTACTTTTCTGCCTCGTGGGTGTGAAAACCTGGGACCGAGTCTTTAGGCCGACTCCAGATGCTCCGGGAGCGGATCTGTTATCCAGTCTGGTTCGGGATGCTGTTAGCTTGCTTCTCTTGTTTGCACGATGTGTGTTTCTTTCTCCCTCTTTCTCTGCGTATTGGCTTTTGGTCTGTTTAAAATTGGATTATTCGAGTTTCTTGCCTTGTGGCTGCTTATGAGCAGACAAATCTCAAGGTGTATAATTTATACCTTCTTTGATAATAAATGTGCGATGAATTTGAATCCTCTCTCGTTAATATATTTCCCCTCTATTGCCTCTGAGAAAGGAAGATCCAAACGACCCCGTTCTCCTGCCTGCAGGTAGGGCCCGTGCTTAAGGAATGATATCTTTAGTGAACGAGGGAACGCGGCAAGTGGTCACTAGGCTTGTCCGTTGAGGAGACCTTAAACACGGTGGGCCGATACTCTCTGGAATAATCTCATTTCTTCACACACTCACGGAGCGCCAAGATTAGGAGTTCTGGAGACGTACGGCTCAATAGGAAAGGAGTTCAGTCCATGTTGGTGGCAGATGATCAGTCGAATGTTAAGAGTGACCAGAGTCACTCAACCGATAGAATTTCCAATGAACACCCTGAATTTATAAGAACCTACACGAGGAAAGATGGGGATTGATTACAGATGGTTACTATGGATCAGTATGCAGAAGCTCTGGACTGCAAACAATGCCTCTTCTCCCCACAGTACATCGGCTGCTCTGTCAATCTGTTCCACATCCCCACTTCACTGTCTGACTATACATCTTCCAGTTTCACACCGATTCTAAAACTACATAAAAAGAAAGATATCAAAATATTAGTGAGTGTGTAAAGTTCAGTGATATGGGACGTAACGTTAATCAATATAGTAGTTTAAAATAGAAGGGACCATTTTATCGAAATGCTAAGGTTTTGTCGCCCTCTGACAGTCAACGTGATTCAGCTGAGCGAGGACGTCAATTCCAAAATGCTTGCTGGCAACCACACACCATGTTCCAAAACTTTGGTTAAGCAAGCAAGGTTTATAGCGAGGAGACCCGAATCCATCAGTAGAGAAATTGTTTTTTCAATTATTTAGAGACACAACATCTGGAATACCATTTAGTGTACGGGCATTTAAAGGGCTGGTGTTAATCGGGGGAAATGAGTAAACATTATTTCTTAAAATTAAATGAATACCTGTGGTGTGCAACTTGTGTTCTGAACCGAGCTCGAGATATAAGGATTGTATCTTTTGGAATATAGAGCAGTAAGAACTTGTTACAGAATAGATGTAAAATCCTGAGAGGTCTTAACAAATGGGATGTGATGAGACTGGTTCCTCCTGGATGAGAATATAGATTACAGTCACAACAGCACGTTCATATGAAATGCTGGAACAGTGGTCTGGTGATTCCAATGCAGAGATGACCATTCAAATGAAACAACTGGAAGACCTGTGTCGCCCACTCCCCTTCCTATCTTCAATGTCCGGAGATAAGGCGCTCCGTTCGGTGCAATCCTCTGCCGCAATGCTGTCCCAGAGAATAAAGCTGCTGGGCTCCACCAATCTTTCCACCTCGTCGCTAACAGTGTGAAACAGCATCCGTGTCTCACCCAATAGATTCCTCTCCCGAAAGTTCAAAGTTGCAAGATTAAACTAAATGTATTCCCGAATTATATACAGGTCACCATAGGAGCGTCAATAGTAAATAGAACGAAACAAAAGCGAATCAATGAAATACCACACTCAGCGCAGGCAGCAAACTACAAAGGTGAACAAAACCATAAACTACACAAATATTAATAATAGTTAATCAATAAATGTCGAAAACATGAATTAATGAGTCTTGAAAGTGAGTCTCTGGGCTGTGAGTACAGTTCAGTGATGGGTAAATGAAGTTGTCCATTCTTCTTCAATAATCTGATGGTTGAGGGGTAATGGACCTGTTGGTGGGTTACCTCCTTCCTGATGCCAGCAGCGAGAAGAGAGTATGACCTGGATGGCCGGGATCCCACATTCCGTGTAGTTGAGCTCAGCGGTGGGGAGGGCTTTACCTGTGCTGGACTGGGCTCTATCCATTACTGTTTGTGAGCTTTTCCGTACAAGGGCATTGGTGGTCCCATGCCAGGTCCTCATGCCACCAGTCAATATGCTCTCCACCGCACACCTATGGAAATCTGTCAACATTTTAGATGGCGTGTAGAGGCGCTGCCGAGCCTTTTCTGTAATGAAACGTATGTGCCGGGCCAAGGATTGATAATCTGAAATGATAACACTGAGGAACTTAAAGTTACTCCCTCATCCTTCCCTCGCTGATTCTCCTTCATCCCTCAACATCCGCACTGTGCTCTCACTCAGCGTTTCACATAGATTCCCTTCTCACTTCTTTCATTTCTTGTGCTGAGTTTGCAACTCACTCCTATAACTCCACTTCAGTGATAGTTTAACTACCTCGAAATGTTTCTAGAGCTTTGTCCGTTGGTGTCTTCACAGGAGCGCCGTCTCTCCAAAGGCATAACACGTTGTCAGGAGGTTATGACCATCGCGTATTTATTAATATCCACATACAACTAATATTAACATAATTCCTTTGAGATATTTCCAGGCCTGTTCGTGTTCAATATCTCCACTGAGTTGTCACATTTACTCCGTTAGTTTGCCAGCCACTGCGCTTTCAGTATTTAACTTAGTTTGTGTGTGTGTGTGTTTGTGCGTGTGTATGTGTATGTGTATCTGTTTGTTTACGTGCGTGTGCGTATGCGTGTATCTGTTTGTTTACATGCGTGTGCGAGTGTGTGTATCGGTGTTTGTGTGAGTGAGTGTGTGTGTGTGTGTGTGTGAGAGAGAGAGAGAGAGAGAGAGAGAGAGATTCACGAACAGATATAACATCAATTTAATGTTTGGGAACTCATTCCCAGACCAAAGAAACAACTCATATCAAGAGTCTGCCTCTGGGAGTGAAAGAGTCCATTTCCTTAATCAAAAAGGCCTTTAAATTCAATTTTCTGTCGTACGTTTTGGTATCTATTAACAGCTTTTGTTGAATTAATCAAACATAATTTTATTTTTGCAATATAAGAACATTTCTCCGAATATCTACTTTACAAAAGATTTGGGAAGATGTTATGAGCAAGCAGATTCACGGGTTTGGCAAGTGAGACAGAACACACGGATTAACACACGCAAATTGCTGGAGGAACTCAGCAGGTCAGGCAGCATTTATGGAAAAGAGTACAGTCGACGCTTTGGGCCGAGACCCTTCAGGAGGACTGGAGTAAACAAATGAGGAGTAGGATTGAAAAGTGGGAGAAGAGAGGGAGAAGCCAGGTGATAGGTGATAATCAGCTGCCAGCGTGTCTTTACACCGTCCCACGTGGGGGAGTTAAAACCCAACCCTTACTGTATCAGTTACGAAGCTTCGGTGGAGAAATGGAAAAACCGCCCCTCGTTCCAGGGCATCAGCGATAGTTCCCACCTCCCTATCTGTCACTAACTGGTCCGGCCGTGATGATCTGAACATGATACCAACATTTAATGCCGGTGGAGGATTTGCTGCATTTGAAGTCAGTACTTCTAGTGCATTAATGTCGCGAGTTCCGCTTCACAACTTGAACTGCTGGTTCAACACTGAAGGGACTCCGACAGTCATTCAATCATCAGGACAGGATTAGGAAGTTAATGTCACCTCGGAATTGAATCCGCGTTGTGGGTGAAAATGTCGCTATTTTTTTCAAAGCCTCACAAGTGGGATGAATTGTCTGTTTGAAAAATTAAATAATGTAAAATACAGTCACTGGCGAAATAGCGGGAACGAGATGGAAGAAAGGATAGAGACTAAACGGCATAGAGATAATAACTGGGTGGACCAGAAAGCAGGGAAGAAAGAAAGAAAGGTGGAGAAAAAGAGAAAGAGGAGAAACAGGGAACGAGCGAAAGAAAGTTTAGAAAGTGGGTATGAATACGGGGAAACGAGGGAAAGGACCCAGACATATACAGACCCAGAGATAAACACACACAGACACACAAAGCATTGCACAACATTCACACACAACAATTCTTTGTATTTTCCCCAGCAAAGTGGCGCAGCAGAAGCGTGCTGGGCCCATAACCCAGAGGTCGATGGATCGAAACCATCCTCTGCTATATTTTCTGTTGGCGACAGCGTTTATGCACCTTCGTGTTTTAAAACTCAAATGTGTCATATTATGCACCTGTAGAAAGAAACCGCATTTCAATTGAATTGTGCCATTTATTCGTACTTCTTTGAATTCTCGTCTCTGTGGCGCAATCGGTGAGCGCGTTCGGCTGTTAACCGAAAGGCTGGTGCTTCAAGCCAGTGATCAACAGTTTCTTTTAAATCTCTTTCTCATACAAGAGAAAATGTGCTGCAGCATCTATGGAATAATGTATACGGTCGATGTTTCAGGCTGAAACCCTTCTTCAGCATCATGAAGCAGCCTGGCCTGCTGAGTTCCTCTAGTATTTTGTGTGTGTTGCTTGGATTTCCATCATCTGCACATTTTCCCGTTTGTGATTCGACTTCGGCACTGTGAAGTCTCTACCATTCATGGAATTGAATTGATTTTATTAATTACGTCCTTCACATACACGAGGAGTAAAATTCTTTACGTTACGTCTCCGTCTAAATGTGCAATGTACAATTTATAGTAATTTGTAATAAATAGTATGTACAACAGGACTGTCAATATAACGTAGGAATACGATTGTATCAGCGTGAATTAATCAGTCCGTCCGACAGGTGGAAGAAACTGTCCCGGAGCCTGTTGGTCCTGGGTTTAATGCTGCGGTACTGTTTCCCGGATGGTAGCAGCTGGAACGTTTCGAGATTGGGGTGACTGGGGTCCCCAACTATCCTTCGGGTCCTTTGTACACACCTGAATAGTGGGAAGTTCACATCTACAGATGGGCTAGGCTGTCCGCACCACTCTCTGCAGAGTCCTGCGATTGAGGGAAGTACAGTTCCCATACCAGGCAGTGATGCAGTCAGTCAGGATGCTGTCAATTCTACCCTTGCAGAATGTCATGAGGATTTCGGGACCCATACCAAACTTCTTCAACAGTCTGAAGTGAAAGAGGTACTGTTGTGTTTATTTTTAACCACACCGCCGGTGTGTAGGGACCACGTGAGATCCTCGCTGATGTGTATACCGAGCAACTTTCACCCTTTCAATCACAGATCCATTGATGTCAATAGGGGATGCATAATCTGAAGAGAATTGAAACTTCCCTTCGACAGGAGTTCATTGAAACCCTCTCTCACTGCTCCCCCTCTGAGATCTCAGCTCTTATTTCCTGCTGCGTTTCATTACCAGCTGGGAAACTGCGCTGTCCGGAGGCCGGCGCTCCCTACTGCTACCGCAACGGGCTCAGTGGGAATTGAATCTGTTCTACGTGTTTCAGTCACATAAACCGAAATACAGTGAAACGCTTCTCATTCTCACTGTTCATAGAGATTTAATCATTACACAGTGTATTGGGAGAGAACAAGGTGAAACAATAACAAAATGCAGAATAAAGTGTAACAGCGACAGAGAAAGCACGGTGCAGGTAAATAATAATGTGCAGTTCCATAACGCAGTAGTTAGTGAGGTTAAGCGTCCATCCTATCCTACGGGACACCATTCAATAGACAAAACAGTGGGACTGAAACTATCCGTGAGACTGTGATACGTGCTTTCAGGCTTGTGTACCTTCTGCCCGATGGAAGTGAGGAAAGAGAGAATTTCTGAGGCGCGTTGTGTCTTTGGTCAGGAATCTAACAGACCTCCGTGGTCTAATGCTGTGTTTTTCTTTTAATTAGGGGTCCTCGATCATCCTACAAGAGGGACCACCACTATCGTACATGAGGAATCCATCTGAGCCGTTAGAGTGAATTTCACTCACAACAAATTGCCCATGAATTAGAGTTCTGCGTTCATAATGCCCGGTTAGAGGTTATGTTTTAGTATAAAAGTGTACACCCTGCAATGGCCAGGAATCGAACCCGGGTCAACTGCTTGGGAAGCAGCTATGCTCACCACTATACCACCATCTCCGCATGATGCAAACCAGACTTGGTTACAGAATGGTCTGTGGTGCTATAAGATTCTGTAACTCGATCTCAGTGTCTGAGCTGTTTTCTGAAGGATCGTTCCTCACTCTGTTGCAGTTCCTATTCCGACCAGTGGATGTCGCGACGTTCCGACAGACCGGAGAAACACAGCACCTGGGATCCGACTGAAGGGAGAAGCGACCCGAGAGATTCGAATGCTTTCCTGCTTCGCGGATCAGTAAATGAGAAATAAATCCTGATTATAAATATCCGATCAGTTAGACGCTAATGTGATCACTTCCTTTGGCCAGTTCTTGAACACAGTAAGTGACTGAATCGCTAAAGAATCCTGATACACCACTGATACGCAGTGAGAAGGGGATGGGTAAAAAGCGGCAGCTCTACTCTCAACAAACAAACATCAGAGTGACTCTAATATGAACTCTACTAACCCTGACATCCATGAGACAGATTCCACACTCGTGTTTATTCCTCTTTAGTTCAGTGGTCAGTATGTCCGCCTGTAACGTGGGAGACAGATGGTTCGAATCTCCGGCGGGGAGACCGTTTTCCTGCTTCAAATAAAAACTGGAAATTCAAGAGAAGTGTTCAACCAAACAAACGGGATTGAAGTGTTAGACAATAGACAATAGTTGCAGGAGTAGGCCATTCAGCCCTTCCAGCTAGAACCACCATGCACTGTGATCATGGCTGATCATCCACAATCAGTACTTTTTTCCTGCCTTCTCTCCATGTCCCTTCACTCTGCTATCCTGAAGAGCTCTATCGAACCCTTATGTGAAATATTCTAGAGAATTGGCCTCCACTGCCTTCTGAGTCAGAACCTTCACAGAACCACAACCCTCTGTGTGAAAAGGTTTGTTTCTCAACTCCTTTCTAAATTGTCTACCCCTTATTCATAAATTGTGTCCTCTGGTTCTGGACTCCCCCAACATCGGATAATGTTTCCTGTCTCTAGTGTGTCCAATCCCTTAATAATCTTCTATGTTTTCTATTTTCTATGTTTCAGTCAGGTCCCCTCCCATCCTTCTAAATGCCAGTGTATACAACCCCAGTCGCTCCAATCTTTCAATATACGACAGTCCCTCCATCCCGGGAATAGCCTCGTGAACCTACGCTTCACTCCCTCAATAGCTAGAATGTCCTTCCTCAAATTTGGAGACCAAAACGGTACACAATATTCCAGGTGTGGTCTCACCAGAGCCCTGTACAACTGCAGAAGGACCTCTTTGCTCTTATACTCAATTGCCCTTGTTATGAAGGCCAGCATGCCATTAGCTTTCTTCACTGCCTGCTGTACCTGCATGCTTACTTTCAGTGACTGATGAACAAGGACACCTAGATCTCGTTGTACTTCCCCTTTTCCTAACTTGACACCATTCCGATAGTAATCTGCCTTCCTGTTCTTGACACCAAAGTGGATAACCTCACATTTATCCACATTAAACCTCATTTAGAAAGTGGGACATTCGAGTATGCGAATGACCCGGAACGGGAGAGTTTCCCGAAATCAAAGAACGTTGTGTTCAGCGGTCTTTTTTCCCAGGTATTCCCTGAACACGTCTGTATCTCAAAGCGTTCGGCGAACATCCGGTGCCCGTATACGTCACTCCGAACACATTAGACCGGGGCTGTTGTGTGATGTAAATTCTTGCTCTTTCCCAACACTCATGCCGATTCTCTCAGTTTGGCTTTGTGACTGTGTGGAGAAGACAGGCAAAGGTACAGCTGAGACACTTTGGAAAGAACCATACCATGTGGACGGGTTTCAAGCCGCCCTGCCTCTCCCGCAGGACTGGATCCTCCAAACAGACGCTTCTGAACGTGGACCGCGGAAGGTATGCGTACATTTTGTGACGTCATTGCAACACGTGCGCACCCGCTGCGTTGCTCCGCCCATAGATCTGATTGACGGCAGAACACATGCGGAGGATTCGAGTTTCTTACTGGCTCAGGAGCAGTAGCGGTTGGTGGCGCAGGCAGTGAATGTGTGGGGGTAATGGGAAATATCATCATCAAGTTGGCCGATGACACGACTGTGGTGGGTCTCATCAGCAAGAACGATGAGTCAGCATACAGAGAGGAGGTGCAGCGGTTAACGGACTGGTGCAGAGCCAACAACCTGCCTCTGAATGTGAACAAAACAAAAGAGATGGTTGTTGACTTCAGGAGAACACGGAGCGACCACTCTCCGCTGAACATAGACGATTCCTTGGTAGAGCTCGTTAAGAGCACCACATTTCTTGGTGCTAACCTGGCGGAGAATCTCACCTGATCCTTCACCACCAGCTCCATAGCAAAGAAAGCCCAGCGGCATCTCTACTTTCTTCAAAGGCTGAGAAAAGTCCATCTCCCAGCCCCCCATTCTCACCACATTCAACAGAGGTTTTATTGAGATCATCCTGTGCAGCTGTATCACTGCCTGGTTTGGAAATTGCACCATCCCGGATTACAAGATCCTGCAGCGGATAGTGAGATCAGCTGAGAAGATCATTAGCGTCGGTCTTCCCGCTATTACAGACATTTCCAACACGCGCTGCATCCGCAAAGTAAACAGCATTATGATGGACCCCACGCACCCCTCATAAAAACTTTTCTCCCTCCTGCCATCTGGAAAAAGGCACGAAAGCATTTGGGCTCTCACGAGCAGACTACGTAAAAGTTTCTTCCCCCAAGCCATCAGACTCCTCAATACCCAGAGTCTGGACTGACAGCAACCTACTGCACTCTACAGTACCTATTGTCTTGTTTATTGTTTATTGTAATGTCTACACTGTTTTGTACACTTTATGCAGTCCTGTGTAGGTCTGTAGTCTAGTGTAGTTTTTGTGCTGTTTTACGTAGTTCAGTGTAGTTTTTTTGTACTGTTTCATGTAGCACCATGGTCCTGAATAACGTTGTCTCATTTTTACTGTGAACTGTATTAGCAGTTGCGGTCGATATGACAATAAGAAGTGACTTGATTTGATAATGTAGGTTCAGGAGGGAGGGGGAAATCCTGTCTGGAAAAGGAACCCGAAATGAAGGGTTCGGGTGAGTGGCAGAGGAGTTGGAATGCAGTTGAATCTAGATCTGGAAAACGGAAAATGTAACGTAATTTTGAAATGATTTCAGTGATGGAACGGTAGGGATGGATATTTTGTAAAAAAAAAAAGAAAACGATTTCAAGGTATTGTTTAAATTTGACCAAGAACAGCCTTCTATCAATCCCGTGAAATCAAGTACAGCAACACCAAAACAAAAAAAAAAAATGCTGGAGAAACTCAACAGGCCAGCCAGTTCAGTCAACACGTCGGGCGGAGACAATTGATCAGTCCTGAGTTCATCCAGCGTTTCTTGTGTATTGCTTGGATTTCCAGCATCTTCACGTTTTCTCGTTTGAAATTAGCCACAGAGTTGAAAACTGCTTTTGGGAATATAGATTGTGTTCAAACCTTAAAGGAGGTGCTTTGCTAATCGTTAGGATAAGAAACTGTGAGAAGGCATTTCATTTGAAGACTTAATTCGGTTTAAACAAAAGTATACATGTTGCCTAATGAAAATAGAAGTATCAGGGGTGTTAGAACTGGTGTTCCGGTGCAGATTTTGATCGAAGAGATTAATTTTCATTTATTGGGAGAAAAGGTTAAGAAGGTGAAGAGATTACAAGTAGTCTGAAATGGGGACAGGATGGATAACTTATCTATTGATATATTTTGATGAGGTGAAGCTTTCTGATAAAGTTAGTCTGGGTATGTTAGTTATGATATATGAACTTATATTCTGCCTCTGCTTAGATGTAAAAATATCAGAGGTTTGGGCATGTCGTGGCAGTGTGTCATGGGAAACTAAGGTGTAGTAAGTGTGGTGGGAAACATAAGTATGAAGAATGTGAAGGCGTATTGTTTAATTGTTGTAATTGTGAGAACATAGTGCAATTTGTAAGTATGTGAAGTGCTTAAGAATGCCGCTGAAGTTCAACAGGTTAAAGCAAAAAGTTAAACCAAATGTTAGTAAGGTATTACCAGTCGGAGAACAGAATGTGAGGTCAGTGGCTATATGTCGCATCACAGGTCCATTGCTAACGATACACTACTAGCTGATAAAAGGAAGTTTGTGATGTTATAAATGATATGGTGAATTGTGCCGTTCAGATATCTAGTTGTACTGAGAAAATTAAAATTATTGTAAAAGCTGCAGAAAATATCAAGGTATAACTGGTGCTATGTGGGAAACTGTAAAAGAAGCTCTGATGGGCGGGATATCTGTATTTCAGTCTCTTTGTCCAGGTACAGAATGAGATTGAGGATATTGCAGTGGAATGGGAGAAGCTGGATGGGCAAGACATTAAGAAGTTTATTTCTGATTCATCAAATTCACCCAATATGAAACCTGGCTGTTACCATATTTATGCGTCAATTTGCAGGAATATATTGTAATTACATGTGACAGGTTAGTTGGTAGAGGAGGTGGTGTTATACGTTCAATGTGGGGTTGTTAACAGAATGGTTTGATTGTAGTAGATTTTTTTCAATATTTCACATTTTGTGTTTATTAATGGTGGGAGAGGTACAAGATTTATTGTTCATCGTTTGGAAACTGCTGTAGATTTAACTTCAGTTTCTAACATTCTGGCTGGAGTCAGTGAGTGGGATGTCATGGGTGATGAAGCATTGGAGAGCGATGATTTTCCCATATTTATAAGCTTGGTTTTGGAGTTATATAAGGGACAGGAGACCACTTTTAGGATTTGGAAGTTTGGGAAAGCAAACTGGGAGATGTTTTACGTGATGAACCTCTATCACGACTGAACGTCGAGGATGATATAGATTTCTGCAATGAAAGGTCATTATTCATCAAACTGCAGTGAAAGCGTCTCCTGTTTTTAAATGACATTAATAGGATGAAGGTTCCATGGTGGACGGTGGAGAGTGCAGAGGAAATTAGGGGAGAAATAAGGTGTTTGGGGGAGTTTTGAAGTATGACTCTCCAAGTAACCTTCTTAATTATGAAATGACTCAGGCAGCAGTGAGGAAAGTGGTGAAGGTTCGAAAAAGGTTTACTGGAGATCTTCTTGTGATTGTATTGGAGGGGATATTAAACTTGGAGAAGTTTGGGGAATTAAGAGAATTGGGCAGGGTAACGGGTTCATAGGTTTTATAAAATCCCAGTATTGATTTGAGAAGGTGATTGTTAATCAAACAGAGAATTCTGTGTTTCTGGATCGGTTATTTGCTGCAATTCATGATCAGGATGTGGAGCGTGCGTAATGAGAATAGGTGGAGTGAACTTGGCTTTTTCCTCTTGGAGCACCAGAGGATGAGAGGTGACCTGATAGTGGTGTATAAGATGATGAGAGACATTGATCGTGTGGATAGTCGGAGGCTTTTTCCCAGGGCTGAAATGGCTAACACAAGAGGGCACAGTTTTAATGTGCTTGGAAGTAGGTGCAAAGGAAATGTCAGGGGTAAGTTTTTTACGCAGAGAGTGGTGAATGCATGGAATGAGCTGCCGGCGACGGTGGTGGCGGCAAATACAATAGGGTCTTTCAATAGACTCCTGGATAGATACATGGAGCTTAGAAAAAATAGGGGGCTATGTGAAAGCTATGTGTAAGTACATGTTCGGCACAGCTTTGTGGACCAAAAGACGTGTATTGTGCAGTAGGTTTGCTATGTTCTGAGATAAATTAAGTGAACAGCCTAAACGATGTTGGGGTAAGTAAGGTTTTAAGTGAATACTCTGATGTGTTGGAAGTCACCTGTAGCAATGTTAGTAATGTAGACTTTTCTTTGTGTGAATTTAAGAAGGGTATTAATAGTACCGGTCAGATTGCACCAGGAAGGATTATATATGTTATTGTACCTTTAAAAAACATAGCTTACAATTCTCAAGATATTATTAATATTTTGAATCTGTTGCAAGGACGTGGCTGGGGACGAACCCAAGTGCAGGACACAGATGCTGAGGCAGAGACACTAGGAGTAGCCCCTTCGCGAACGGGGAATCAATACCCAGGAGACGATGCGAAGCTTCGAACTAACAGTTCTCAGGAATAGGAAACAGGGGTTGGTGTCACAAGAGTCGACCAACGAACTGGCGGCTCCTTGCTGTAGTCGCAGGGTTTTTATCCTGCCGTTTGATGGGAAGCAGGTGCGTGTAGTTAGTGGTACTTGGGAATGATTGGAATCTAAATAAGGTGATCGAGGCCCAAATGTTGAGGCAAATTGCAGGGTGGGGGATTGCCAGACCGGAGCATGACAGTACCTCCCCCTCAATGGGAGCCTCTAGGCGATCCTCCCGGCCTGTCCGGATGGTCCCGATGAAAATCCTGGATGAGGGAAGGGTATAAGATGAAGGAGCAGGGGACCCAGGAACGCTTTTCTGGACCGTACCCTTCCCAGTCCACCAGATATTGGAGATCCCTGCCCCGTCGGCGCACATCTAGTAGTCGTCGGACGGTGTATGCCGGATGGTTGTCGATGATACGGGCAGGTGGGGGAGTCTCGGCAGGGGGGCACAAGGGGCTGATGGAAACTGGCTTTAACTGAGACACATGAAAGGTTGGGTGGATGCGCATGGATCTTAGACAGCTTTAGGTGGACCACTGTGGGGTTGATTACCCTTCCCTTTCCACCTTGAATGGTCCCAGGAAGCGAGGAGCGAGTTTTCTATGTTCGTTCTTGAGCAGGTTTTCCTTGAAGGCCAGCCAGACCATCTGCCCAGGTCGGTAATCAGGCGCCGGGATGCGATCTCGGTCGGCTGTCTTCTTATTTCGATTTGTTGATTTGAGTAGGGCCGTGCGCGTCTGCTTCCAAATCTTAAGGCACCGATTAATATGGTCCTGAACCGACGGTAGTTCAATCTCATCTTCTTGCGCGGGAAGCACCGGGGGTTGGTACCCAAGGGAGCACTCGAATGGAGACCTCCCAATGGCAGAGCTCACCAGAGAGTTTTGGGCGTACTCAACCCACGGGAGGTGGTCGCTCCAGATCGGTGGGTTGTTTGCCGTTACATAACGAAGCATCGCCTCCAGGTCCTGGTTTTCCAGTTCCGTCTGCCAGTTCGTCTGGGGGTGGAAGCCGGATGACAGGCTGACGGATGTGCCCAAGGCTTGGCAGAAGACCTTCCATACTTGCGAGACAAACTGGGGAGCCCGATCGGAGACGATGTACGTGGGAATTCCGTGGAGGTAGAAGGCGTGAAGGACGAGAAGATCTGCGGTTTCCTGAGGGGCCACAAAGAGCACCGCCTTAGAGAATCGGTCCTCCACGGTGAGGACCGTGGTGTTTCCACGTGAAGGGGGTAGACAAGTGACGAAATCTAACGCGATGTGTGAACAGAGGTGACCAGGGACATGTAGAGGACGAAGTAGCCCCGCAGGTGGCCGATGAGAGACTTTTCCCCGGGCACAGAAGGAACAAACTGAGACGTAAGAACGGGTGTCCCCCTCCATGGACGGCCACCAAAAGTACTTCCTCAGTAGAGCCAGGGTCTGATCACTCCCGGGGTCGCAGGCGAAGCGGGATGTGTGCCCCCATTGGAGAACCTGGGACCTGACGGAGGCGGGCACGTACAGGCGATCACTGGGTCCATGGCCGGGTCGGGGTCGTCTCGCTGGGCTTCCTTTACTTTAGCCTCGATCTCCCAAGTGAGGGAGGCAACCACGCAGGAAGGTGGGAGGATAGTCTCGGGACTGGAAGTGTCATTCTTGGAGTCATACTGGCGGGATAGCGCGTCCGGCTTCCCGTTCTTGGATCCTGGAGGGTACTTGAGGGTAAACCTGAATCGGCCAAAGAATAATACCCAACGGGCCCGGCGAGAATTCAGGCGTTTGGCGGTCTGGATATATTCAAGGTTCATATGGTCCGTCCACATATGAACGGGTGTTCCGCCCCCTCCAAACAGTGTCTCCATTCTTCTAAAGCCAGCTTGACCGGCAGTAGCTCCCGGTTCCCCATGTCGTAATTTCGTTCAGCGGGAGACAGTCGGCGAGAGAAGGCGGCACATGGATGTAGTTTCTGATCCAGGCCCGAAGGTTGGGACAGTACCGCTCCCACCCCGGAGTCGGAGGCGTCAACCTCCACAATGAATTGACAGGAGGGTCCGGTTGAATCAGAACGGGAGCAGACGTGAAGCGCCTCTTTAGTTCCGCGAATGCTGAGTCCGCCTCGGAGTTCCAAAGGAAAGGTGTGGCAGGTGAGGGAAGTCGGGTCAGAGGAGCCGCCACCTGACTGTAGTTTCTGATGAACCGGCCATAGAAGTTCGCAAACCCCAGAAACCGTGGGAGTTGCTTGCGGCCCGTGGATTTGGGCCACTCCGTCACCGCCTGGATCTTCTCGGGATCAGATCTGACCTGTCCGCTCTCGATGATATAACCTAGGAAGCTGACCGAGGGGACGTGGAATTCGTATTTCTCTGCCTTTACGAATAACTTATTCTCCCCCAGTCTCTGCAGGACTTGGCGGACATGAAGAAAGTGTTGCTGGGGACTGTTGGAAAAGATGAGGATGTCATCCAGATAGACAAACACAAAGCGGTTAATGAAGTCCCTTAGTACATCGTTAATCGAGGCTTGAAAGACTACAGGGGCATTGGTGAGGCCAAAAGGCATGACCAAGTACTCGACGTGGCCTAAAGGGGTATTGAACGCCGTCTTCCACTCGTCCCCCTCCCTTATTCGGACCAGATGGTAGGCGCTTCGTAGATCCAACTTCGAGAATATGGTGGCTTCCTGAAGTGGTTCGAACGCAGAACTTAGCAGAGGCAGTGGGTACTTGTTCTTTATGGTTATATGATTTAGGCCTCGGTAGTCGATGCAGGGACGTAGTGAACCATCCTTCTTCCCTACGAAGAACCCTGCGCCCACCGGGGAGGATGAGGGTCGGATGTTGCCCGCCGCGAGAGATTCACTGATGTAACCCTCCATTGCTTCCCTCTCTGGCCGGGACAAGTTATACAGGCGACAGGTGGGCAGAGGAGCTCCGGGGAGAAGGTCGATAGTACCATCGTATGGTCGGTGCGGAGGCAGGGAAAGGGGGCGTTGCTTACTAAACACGTGTCCCAGGTCGTGGTACTCCGCTGGAACCCTGGACAAGTCAGGGGGTTCAGCTGCAGGTGAGGTCGAGGTGGTTTTCACAGGGGAAAGGGCCGACTGCAGACAGGTGGCGTGACAAAACGCACTCCAGCTGGCTATCCTCCCGGTAGACCAATCAATGCCAGTGTTGTGGCGCTCAACCATGGGTACGCAAGAACTATGGGAGCTTGAGGGGAGGAGATCAAGATAAATTGTAGCTGCTCCCGATGGTTCCCCAAGAGAATCAAAGACAGTGGTGAGGTACAGTGAGTGATTCGGGCCAGAAGTCTCCCGTCCATGCCCGAGCTCCCAGAGGGGTACTCAACGGCTCTCGAGGCATTCCGTCCTGCGTTTCTATTTCTTCATGCAACATGTTGGTTGTAGCTTACAGTGGCTTGGACTCGCATCCGGGATTTGGGGACAGAAGGGAATGTGGTCTGACTCACCAGGGTCCCCCTTTCTATTGGTGAGCCCTCCCTTTGGCAGAAGGGAAGCAGGTTTCACGAAAGTGGCCAAACTGACCGCAATAGAAACAATCCCCTGCTCTTAATCTCCGGAGCCGCTCGGAGGGAGAAAGACGGCTCTGTTCCAGCTGCATTGGTTCCTTTCCCGGGGTGGTGGAAACGGCCGGGCCGGATGCTATTCTAGGAGTGGGAGGAGGAGAGAGGTTAGGGCTAGCAGTAGATAGTAACGCATGCCGTGGGGTGGCCAATGGACGACCGGTTCTCTCCCTCTGTCGTTCTCGGAGTCGGTTGTCCAGCCTGGTGACGAGGGAGATCAATGAATCCAGGTTGTTGGTGTTATCCCTAGCCGCCAACTCGTCCTTTACCCTGTCACAGAGACCTTGCCGGAATACCTCCTGGAATGCCTCATCATTCCAGCCCGAGTCGGCCGCTAGCGTCCAGAATTCCACGGAGTATTCTGCAACACTACGTGAGCCTTGGTGGAGGGTGAGTAGCCGCTTAGCGGCATCTTTACCGCAGACGGGATGGTCAAAGATCTTCCTTATTTCTGAGATGAAGGTGGGGAAGGAAGAGCAGGTCTCTGGCTGATTATCCCAAATCGCGGTGGCCCACGCTAAGGCATTTCCTCGTAACAACCCCATAATGTAAGCTATTTTAGATCTGTGCGTGGCGTACGTGGATGGCTGCTGCTCGAAATTCAGGGAGCATTGCAGCAGAAAAGCCCGGCACTTCCCCAGATCTACGGCGTAGGGTTCTGGTTCAGGGACGTGCGGCTCCCTTAGCGGATGTGCTGTTGACGCCTCGGGCGTCGCCACCACAGACTATCTGGGCTGGTCAGACGGAGTTCCCGGAGTCGACGGGGTAAGATGGGTGGATACTCAGTCGACCTGTTCACTGACCTTTCTTACACTACTGACAGGGAACGGAAGTTTTCCACGACTTCCCGGAGCAGTTCTTGTGCAAGCCCAATAGGGAGTCCTGGCTGGCGAGGGCTTGTTGGAGGATTCGTGTCCGCTGGGTTCATGTTGGCCAGTTCGTTCTGTTGCAAAGATGTGGCTCGGGACGAACCCAAGTGCAGGAGAAGATGCGAAGCTTAGAACTAACAGTTCTCAGGAATAGGAAACAGGGTTTGCTGTCACAAGAGTCGACCAACGAACTGGCAGCTTCTTGCTGTGGTCGCAGGGTTTTTATCTTGCCGTTTGATGGGAAGCAGGTGCGTGTAGTTAGTGGTACTTGGTAATGATTGGAATCTAAATGAGGTGATCCAGGCCCAAATGTTGAGGCAAATGGCAAGGTGTGGGATTGCCAGACGGGACCATGACAGAATAATGCAGTAAAATTTCTATCTCCCCGTCGGGGAATTGATCGCCGGTCTCCCGCGTGACAGGTGGGGATACCAACCACAAAACTAACGAGGAATCGCTATTTTTAGCCTGTTTCATGGTCATTTAAGAGTAAAAAAGCGTGAATAGAATTACATTGATGTTTGTCAACTGTAGTACAGTAGCCTTTCAACTTGTGTCCTTCCCACAGCAGTGTCTCAGTTTTCTCCAACGATTCCGTCACCTGTTGTGTTCAAGGATTAGCAAAAGAAAGTGTTCTCGTTAGAGCCCAACTCCGTGTTGTTGGAATGAACATTTCTAATCATAGTTTTATATTTAAAAACTGGACGAACCAAAAGGGTCAGAGCAGTTACCATCACAGATCTCGATTTTGCAGATGACATAGTATTGCACTCTGACCAGATGGAGGAAGCACAGCAGCTACTGAAAAAAGTGGAAATTGAGTGCAATAAAGTTGGACTTCACGTAAACGCTAAAAAGGCAGTGTACATGGCGTTTAACTGCGACGAAGGTACTCTAAAGACCGTAAAGAATGATACCATTAAGAAAGACTTTGACTTCAAGTACCTCGGATCAAGAATAATGAGTTCGGAGAAGGACATAAAGAAACGGGAGGCGCTGGCGTGGAGGGTTATGAACGACATGAAGCAAATCTGGAAGTCGACTCTGACCAGAGGGCTTAAAAAGAGGATCTTCATAGCAGCCATAGAGCACTAGTGCGAGATGTGACACTCACCAAGACTATGCGAAAGTCTCCTATTGGTTGCTATACACGAATGCTCCTCATGGTTCTTGACGTGAGTTGGCAACAGCACATGACGAACCGAGCTCTCTGACGACCTACCGATGCTCACCACTGAAATCGAGGAGAGAAGACTGCAACTGGCGGGGCACTCTGTACGCCACCTCGAGCTTCCTGCCAGCCTAGTCATCATATGGGAGCACAAGCATGGGAGGATGAACCCTGGCCTATGAACCAAGACGATGGTGAACATGCTACAAGAATACAGGGGCGCGGCTAACGTAAATGAACTGAACACACTGATGAGAGAGAGGGAGAAGTAGACATTCCGTTATTGTGCTCGCCGCCGCCCCCCTAGGCCTGAGCCGAGGTAGTAGCAGTAGTATATATTTATATTTCTGGATTTTTAATGCGACAGGCGGGAAACGATGTGCATTGAAACACTGGGTGTTGTGTATATCTCCGGTTTGTTGCAGGACGGCGACATCAACTACAGATAACAGCAACTGCACCAGACTGAGGAATCAGAGTGACCACATTCAGAAAACAGCTCGAACCACAGTCATACACTTCTAGCGTCCGAGTGGTCCAACCCTGACAACTCCGTACGAATTCCCGAAGGTATTTAAATCGATGGGTGAGTGCAAAATTATTATTCACACTGGGCTGGCCAGTGGATCAAGGATTGAAGTGCTGTCCCTCGCATTTTCCCCGGTGAACCGATCAGTGCAGCTTCCTGCTCTCACTCTAACTCAGATTCCCACAGCCAACTAGGACACATCAAAACATGTCGGATGATGTGCTCAGACTGAGTGTTGTCAGTCTACTCACCATCCACTCTGTCTATTTTACACAATGGGATCTCTCCCATCCCCCTTCCCCATTACCAGAGTAAATTAAACCCTTTATTGTGATCCACAAACTTAATATAGATTCACAGAATCCTGCAACCCTAAAACGGGCATCTCGTCTCATAATGTCCGTGTTGATAATCAACTACCGATCACACCAGAAAAGAGCTCATTACTAGCTATGGTCTTCGGTGTCTTGATGATTCAGGTGTCCGCCCAGACAGTTGTGAGTGTATCTGCCTCACCAGCCACTCAGTCATGGGTTTCCAGTTTCCAAACACCATCGCGTGAAGTTCTCCATGTGATGGTCTCTAAGTTTACACACGTCAGGACAGTTTTCTACTATCCTGATAGGCCCGGGTTAATTTGATATGACCTCCGTCACCTCCAGAGCTCTCCATGGAAACAATCGTCAATCCATCGGCCGAATGGACGCCCATGGGCCCAGCACGCTGCCGCTGCGCCTCTCTGCTGTTGTCTGAACGTGGTGACGCGCTGCTCCGTCGTGGACGTTGCTCATTCTTCTCTTCATTTTCATTTGTCGATTCTTTGCTGACGTCACAAAGTTTCATAGAAACACAGAAAACCTACAGTACAATACAGGCCCTTCGGCCGACTTGATGGCCTTTATCATTAGTCAGCGATGGGTAGATTAAGTTCAGCCAAACAGGGTTGTGATCTTTTCAGACTCTGCCTCGTACTGCAGTGTTTGGAATTGCAGTGTTGATGGACCTGTATTATAATCTATATTTTCCGGGGACAGCGGGAATAGTTGTACAGTTTTGTTGGGGACCTACACGTGGGTGTTTCATGGTTATATGAAAGGGCAGCTGTTGGAGCAAAACAATCACTTACTAAGTCTGAGTTGGGTATGATAATTACTATAGGAAAGTATGAAGCCTGTTGTTGTAATAGTTTGCTGGGATACGGAAATGGCAGAAATTGTGGGACAAGATGTGGACAGGCCGGTGTTATTACAATTTGTTTCCATCAGTCCGGTGATGGCACCTTTGGGAAGGTTAGGAGTGCCGATATGCGGTTGATGAGACTGAGGTTCGGACATACCGGTTTGCTCTTCACTTTGGCACTTATTCGTAAGTATGGGAATAATTCGTGTGATTTTTGTAAAGTCCAGGACACAGTGGAGAATGTGATCATGATGTGCTGCGGATGCTGTTTGGAAAATGGGAAGTTATTTTTGACAATTAATGGGTAGGTCTAGGGTGCCTACTTTGCAGGATTTTCTAGCACCTGAAGCAGGGATACTTACGTCGTGCAGAGCCCTGGTGAGCTTTTTAATTAAAATAGATTTGGGAGGTAGCATCTGATCCCCATCAAGCCTCCCTTTGTACCTAACTACAGTAGGCTGTGGTAATGCACCTTCCTGAGAATTGTGAGCTGCCATCAGCACAAAAGAAGAAGAAAGGCTGATTCGAGTGTGGGGCAGGGGAAAGCACCACTGAGGGGTGAGCATCTCAGGCTCTACGATGGAGATGAGGCTTTCCACCCGGGCACGGCTGCAATAAACTGAACTGACGTGCGGTCGGAATGTACTTGCTGTGTGTAAGAAGAAGGAGAGATGATGTAATGGGCTTCTTCTGTGGTTTGCAGGTCGATGTGAACGGATGGAGACAGTGCCAACTGGATCAGATGAGCTGCTCGCTTCTCTCTGCTATTGCCATGTTTATATGGGAGTGGACTGGTGAAGTCCGATCAACCGGTCTGCTCCCTCACTGTTGGCATCAGCCTCTTCTCTTCCTGCCTGCTGCCCGAGTAACAGTGTGTGTCTATCCATGTCTCAGCACACAACCTACGTAGGAGAGTCTAGCACAGGGAAAGCCCCTTCTGCCCACAGTGTTTCCACTGACCACAATGCCAAATTAAGCTAATCCCATCTGCCTGTACATACCCATATCCTTTCATTCCTTGCCGGTTCATGTGCCTAACTAAACACTACTTGTGTGCAAGGTTCAATCCTTTCCTTGGCAGCATTTTTCAGCCAGCTTCCAGTCTCCATGCAAAATAGAGACTCGTCTCCTAAATCTATTTTAATCATTCCCTCTATTTAAAGCTCTGCCCTTGAGGATTTGTTGATTGTCTGCTGTGTAAAAGACTCTGACTACGTTTTGTGTTTCGTCGCCCTCTGCTCAACCTTTTAAACTCTGCAGTAAAACAGCTACGTTTGTTCGAACTCGCCTTATAACTGAAACTGCAGTTCTAGCGATTTGGCGAAAGGAACTGTTCACAATACTCCATGTGCTCTAACGATAGTTTTCTACAGCTACAACATGGTTTTCCAACTCTTGTCTCTGATCTGACACACCTGCTCTCTTCTTGGTAATAGGCCTTTGCTGGGATAAAAAGACCATTTGCTTTTACTCTGTCAATGCTGCTCGTGACCTTACATACCTGTATAAGGTTCACCTCTGAATCTACTGTGCTCCAGGAAATAAGTTCCTCATCTGTGCAAACGCTTCTTGTAACTCAGACCCCCAAGTCCAGGCAACATCCTGGTCAATCTTTTCTGAACTCTTTGTAGTTTAAGAACATCTTTGCTATAATAAGGCAAACAAAACTATTCGCATTACGCCAAGACAGTCCTTATCACAGACCTCTATGTCTGCAGTACACCTTCTCAACTTTTGTCCTCTGTGCCCTAAATGGTGAAGGCCAGCTGGTCAAACACCACCTTCACCATCGTTGATTCATGAGATGCCACATTCAGTGAACTATGCATTTATACTTCTCCTTCCCTTTGCTCTATATCACCCTTCAGATCCCCACTGTTAATTGAATCATTCGTAATTGTGTACGTTCTCCTAAACTGAATTGAAAGCCATTTGCCAAGCCTCAGACCTACCAGATGAAGAACCCCCAGTTTTTTCTTAAACTTCCACGCTATCTACACCACCAGCTATTTTAGTATCTTGACACTCTGATTAATTGTTCTTTGCACATTCACATGCAAATTGTTTCAATGAACTGCCAACAAGTCAGGTCCCAGCATCAACTCCAGTTGGGCACCACTAGACAGAAACGTGTAGTCTGAGACATCGCCCTCTGCTCCCTCAACCATCACTGTCTGTTCCTGTCACTGAAGTAAGCAGGAAAACAATCAGCTATCTCCTCTCAGTTCCATCATCCAGATCTAACCTTCCAGACGAATGTCGAAGGCCTGGATAATGTCCATATAGACAACATCAACATCTCTCGTCTCATTTACACTTTTGTGAACCACCTCGAAGAACTGTAAGTAATTTATCAGACATAATTTCCCTTGCACAAAGCTATGCTGACTGTCCTGAATCAGACCACATGTTGGTGGATCCTGTCCATTAGAAACCCCTCCAGCAAATTACTCGCCACTGATATTAGCCTAACCAGCCTACAGTTGCATGGCTAGTTTTTAGTACCCTTTCTAAACAATGGTACTTCATTAACCACAAAACAGAGGAGAAGAATGAGGCCATCGGCCCATCCCGTGCGCTCTACAATTCCATCACAGCTGATTCATTATCCCTATTCTGCTATCTTACCCTTCGTCTCCTATTAACCTCCATTTTAGGAACCTATTAACCTTCATTTTAAATATGTACAATAATCTGCCCCCCATGTTGCCGTATGTGGCAATGCATTCCACGGATTCACCAGTCTCTGGCTAAATTCCTCTGAGTCTTGTTCTTGAGGAATATCCCCTTGCATTCTGAGGCTGAGCACTCCCTTTCCAGACTCTCCCACTGCGGGAAATATCCATTCATGTCCGCCCTGTCAAGGCCTTTCGATATTGAATAGCTTTGAATTAAATCCCCACTTATTTGTTAATACTTTAGTGAGTATAGGCCAAGAGCTATTGAAGCTCTTTATATGTTAACCCTCATAACATAATTGTCGTGAACCTCCTCTCGACTCTCTTAAATGCTGGCGTATCCTTTCTTAAAAAAAGGGGGGGGGGCAACACTGCTCGCAATCCTCAAAATACGGAATAATAGTGTAAAATTTAATACCACGTTTCGCATAACAGAATGACCAAATCTATATGGAATACTCCAAGAGTCGCCTCACATACTTGTTACGTAACTGCAATAAAACTTCCTAATTCGTGTTCTCACTCAGTTCTCTGACTGATAAAAGCATTGCGCAAACATCATCTTCCTTACTCTATCTACCTGTGAAAAAGAGGAGAGAATCTGTAGATGCCGGAAATAGAAGAAACGCAGACAAAATTCTGGAGGAACTCACCAGGCCAGACAGTATATATGGAAAAAAAAAAAAGTACAGTCAACGTTTCGGGCCGAGAACCTATCTACCTGTGCTGCTTTCAGTGAGCTATGCACTTCTAGGACCCCTGTGGAACACCTCTGGCAACCGGCAGCCAACCAGAATGGGATCCCTTTATCCCACTCACTGTTTCCTACCAATCAGCCCACGCTTTATCCACGTATGTAACCTTCCAGTAATTCTATGGGCTCTTATCCTGTTTAGCAGCCTCATGTGCGGCACCTTGTTCAAGGCCTTCTGAAAAAAAAAAACAGATACACAATATCAGTTGATCTCCCTTTCTGGCCTACTTGTAATTTCCTCAGAAAATTGCAATAGTTTGTCAGGCAGGACTTTCCTTTACGGAAACCATGTTGAGTTCTGTCTATCTTGTCATATGCCTCCAGGTACTCCGTAACCCCATCCTTGCAAATCGATTCCAACAACTTCCCAACCACCGATATCAAGCGAACAGGTCTATAATTTCCTTTTTGCTTCTTTGCCACCTTCTTAAATAGCGGAGAGATATTTGCAATCTTCAAGTCCTCCGGAACCATTAGAGAATCTATTGACTTTTGAAAGATCATTGCTAATGCCTCCGGAATCTCCACAGCTCCTTCCTTCAGAACACGAGGTGCTGGTCAGGGAGATTCATCTACCCTGAGACTATGCAACTTTCTGAGTACTTTCTCTGTCGTAAATCTGACTCCGCACACTTCTCTTCCCTGACACCCTTAAGTGTCCAATATACTGCTGATGTCTTTCTCAGTGAAGAATGATGCAAAATAATCGTTCAGTTACTCTGCCACCTCCTTATCTCCCATTACAATTTCTCCAGCGTCATTTTCTATGGGTCCTGTATCATCTCACCTGTCTTTTCCTCTTTATATACTTGAAAGAGCTTTTAGTATCCTATTTGATATTATTTGCTAGTTTCCTTTCATAGTTCCTCCTTTCCCTCTTAATGACCTTCTTAGTTTCCTTATGTAAGCTTTTAAAAACTTCCCAATCCTCTGTCTTCCCCCTATTTTTTGATTCCTTGTATGCCCTCTGCTTTGCTTTAACTTTGGCTTTGAGTTTTCTTGTCAGCCACGGATGCATCCTTTTTTCCATTCGAAAATGTCTTCTTTTTTGGAAAATATCTGCCTTGCAGTTTCCTCACTCCTCGCATAAAGTCCAGCCATAGCTGCTCTGCCGTCTTTCCCGCTAGTGTCCCTTTCCAGTCAACTTTGTCCAGTTCCGTTCTCATGCCACTGTAATTTCTTTTACTCCACTGAAATACTGACACATCGGATTTCGGCTTCACTTTCTCACTATCTATCTATTAATAGATAGAGCTATTAATGATAGCGGAGGGAAGGGATATGTGGAGAAGGCAGGAGCGGGGTACGGATTGTGGATGGTCAGCTATGATCACAGTGAATGGCGGTGCTGGCTCGATGGGTCGAATGGCCTACTCCTGCACCTATTGTCTATTGCGAAGTATTTACAAAGTTGCGTAGCTAAAGCGAATGAATATTTGACCCCACTTTTCAGTTCTTCCCTAAATTTCTTCTGCGTCAGCCCATAAATAAACTTGTTTGTACAGGTACTCAAAAGTCGCAACATATACGCAAGTTGTTTAACAATGTATATCAGGGTGCTCAAACATCTCTCTGTGTAGGAGGAGTTTTGTGATCACCAGTTCATAGAGTAGTCAACATACGGCATCCATAACAATATGAAATTAGCTGATAGAGCAAACAACTTTTTCCGGTTCTCCACCCCTGGATCGTTCAGTTTCTGAATGTTATTCCGGAAACCCTTGCTTATTCTGTTTGTCGTAATTATATGTCTAACTGTTATAGCATTGAACAGCAGAATTAAAGAGATCGGTAGCAAAAGTGTAATAACACTGTCAAATAATGCCACTGTTTTCCAGGAAGATGAGGAAAGGTATTCAGCTGTGGCGACGCAGCGCCAGGTGACGTGATGGATTACGTCGTAAGGCGCTACTGTGAAGTAAGATGGAGCACACCGTACACAGCTGAAGGCACACACTTTTACTATCGACACTATCGCTGTTCTTTCGGTGGAATATCGATTCGGTAAAATGTGACAGCAGTTGGTGATGCAGCGATCGAAAGTAAAGCAAATGTCAAGCAAACGGAGCAGACCACTGCTGCCATCTTTAGCGCAGGTGCTGGCGCGCATATTGGAGTGATAAGCGGGAAGTGGGCAAACGGATAAATATTAGTTATCTGTAGCACTATAAGAGCAACGATCACCACAGTCAGGTTTGCTTTTGCCATGGCCAACAGATAGCGCGTAGCGCATTTGGAGAGACCACATTTTCCTCCGGACATTATCGCTATTACCGTTGAGTTAAAGGCAAAGTATTAAGAATTAATTCTAAACATTGCAAACTCGTCAATTCTCTTTGATCTACGCAGTTATAGTTACGTTATTTTGCCAGGATTGACACCGTTGCCCATGAACACAGCCCATCTGCATATTATTTCACAGAACATGGATTACACTTGTACTGCATACCCGGCACTATGAGTGCAGAAGTGTAGACTGAGCTGCAAGAGTTGTATTACTGAGTCATCCACACGGAGCATCCAAACACCAACCGACAGTCCTTACATTTAGAGGGGGTGTTTTGCGTTTATCACAACAGATGAACTGAACGAGTCTGAATCCAAATATTATTTCAAATTTCAAATATAAAAGTAAATAAAGCACGAAATATTCATAAATATATAAACGCATCATTGAAATTGTAGAACTGAAATGTAAGTGGCGTCAATTTCTCCAATATCTGAGCAGGTTATTGGAGAGGCACATCCCTAAGATAAATATCTGGACTTTCCATCGATGTGTCCGTCAAATGAGACCCCGTGTTGACGAGTCATCAGTGGTGCTGGGAAAGAGACAAATCTGGTGGGAACGTCTCCTCTGAAGGTACGAGGAATATAGGACATGTAGCGATATGACGTCATAAGACATAAGGCTGAACGTCTGAGACTTCCAGCGGTCCCATCAGCTCAAGACGACAAAACCTCATTTACTTTCTGATCCAAGTGTTGCTGTCTTCAGCAGCCCATTTCTTTAGACCATAAAAGCCGAGTTCCAGTCACGGCATGGTGCAAAGGTGCTGGAAGTGAATTGCAAGCATTGAACGCTGGGCGGCTTTCTGTAAAACTTCACCGAGAGCTCTATCTGTGTCTTCAGGTTTCCGTCAGTCCAGAGAGGCGCGTTGACTTGCGTGGGTTTGTCGACTTGCTTTTACTGGGGCATGCTGCTGGAGTTGGTTCATTTAAACGCAATTTCCCGAAATCTACACAGAACAGAAAATGCTGAAATAGACCGCGCAAGCAGGATCTGTGGAACGATCTTACAACTCAGATTCCAGTCAGTAACCCATGCTTAGAATACATCATTGCGTTGTTTACATGATCACAGAGTTAAAGTACTGCTTAAAATGATTGCTTCAGATTTCATCTTCACAATACTGGAATATGTTTTACCTGTTGAGATCAATCAAGAGGAACCATACGAATATCGTTTCGAGTGCTGTTCATAGTTAGAGGAATTGTCCCCGAAATCCGTCTTGGGAAACACACAAAGCACTGAATCCTCAGTTCGTGAAGCTGGACTTCCATATGGGGTCGTTAGTGCTGAGTACGATACCACCAAGTGGACGTTTCATTCAGGAAATTAATTGTTTAATATAAGTCTACAGGAAATTGAAAACAATGACTCACTGCAAAATTAATAGATTTTAAACATTAAAATAAAGACAATCAATACATCCAAAAACGGCAACAGAAAGAGGGATCCAGATATATTTCAGCGGACACATGCTTGCTGGCAATTCCAACCGCTTCAAGTACAATATAATACAGTTCGGCTAAGTAGTATTTAGCTGAATATCTCATTGGCTGTCTAAGATGTTGACAATTGTTTCAGAATTTTTTTATATTGTAGAGCGAACCATTTCGCCATCATTCACAGCCCACTGAACAGATACTGACTTCAAACTATTTTAGGCTTTTTTTTATTTTACTGCGTAACAATATTAAATAATACAATAACTATTTGTTCCAGAATTCAAATGTTATGTTGCCCTGCAAACGTATATCAGCCAATTGGCTGAAACTGCTTAAGAAGACCTACAGTCTCTCACTGCCCTTCAAATGAGCATCAATCATAACGGTGCTGAAGAAGAATAGGGTGAGCTGCTGCAACGACTATCGCGTGGATCAATCCATTTCCAATCCTTTGCTGGAAAGTTTCTCCAACTGTTTTGTGCTGCTCTGAGGACTGCATTTGTGCTGCTTTATGCAGCCATGTTGAGCTCAAATATTTTATCAACTCTTTCTCTAACTTCCACCCTGCACTTAAAATTCAGTTGGTCCATTCCTGACACCTCACTCCCATTGCGCAGTCTTTGTGTCTCCAACTCAGAAGACTGTCGGGTGATATGTTTTATAAGCCTATTGACTCACAAATCTATCTTGATTGTACGTCTTTCCACCTTGTCTCCTTTAAAAATGTCATTCTCCTTTCTTCGTCTCTGCAGAATTTCACCGTCTGGCTGACGAAATTTCTCCTCATCACTAATTAAACTTCCATTCTTTGGCTATAGCCTTTGGTTTTATATGAACCTACAGGAGGAAACATCCTCTTCACATTCACCCTGTATAGAATTGTCAGTAATCATTAGGTCACAGGTAGATCAAGGGCAAGAGGAAAACCAAGGAGAGGGTAGGACAACTCAAGGATAAAGAAGGGAGCAAAGTAGATGAGGACCTTCATGAGCCCCAGGGGACTAGCGAGTGGCTCATGTTGTACCTCTACATAAGAAAGGCACAAAGGAAATTTTTGAGAACTACAGACCAATGAGTCGCAAGTTAGTTGTGGAGAAATTGCTAGAAAATTAAGCTATTCTTCAGGACAAAATATATCAGCATTTGGAAAGTAATGGCCAAATTAATGAGAACCAGCATGGTTTTCAACTGGACATGTCACGCCTTACTAAATTGATTGAGTGTTTTGACAAGGTGAGGAGAGAGATTGACGAGTGTAGAGTAGTGAGAGTTGTTTACATGGAAAATTGCTCGTAAAAGATTATTACTTCAGCAACATCACACACAAAATGCCGGAGGAGTTCAACAGGGTTCCTTGTGTTGCCTCGGACTTGCAGCGTCTGCAGACTATGTCCTGTTTCTTCAGCAGCAACGTGGTCGTGTGTGTGTGTGTGTGTGTGTGTGTGTGTGTGTGTGTGTGTGTGTGTGTGTGTGTGTGTCTGTGTGTGTGTCTGTGTGCGTATGCATGCTTGTCCACGGCCAGGAATTCGTTTTTGTTGCACCACTGAAGAGAAGACCAGAATAGAAAACTGCAGGGACAGAAGGCAGGGGTCTGTCAGTGTGGTGAACACCGTTTACATATGAATAGTTAGCCAAGAAAAAAATGATGAAATCTGTAAATGCAGCTGGTACGTGACAAAGCTCCGTCTTTGTAATTAAAGCTACTGGCTTTATTTCCACCATAGACACAGCTGAGCTAATTCCCAAAAACGTTCATGTATTCGTGTTCAATCACCCCATGTTTACATCAAGGTGTTTGTTCAAGCAACTGTAACTAAGAAAATTAGTTAAGCTTATCACAATATCTCTGAAGACTGAAAGTCTGTATAAATCAGGGCCGTTTTCAATGCATCAGCTCAGACTCCCTGCCGGAGCTGTGAATTCAAGAACAACAGAAATCACAGATTCTGACTGAAATGGTGTATCCAGTCATCTGGCGGATAGAGGACATTTACTTTCCTTTTATTTCAGCCTTTGGAATTCCCGGTAAGCCACCGTGTCTGTTTCGGTTGGTGAGAAATGAAGTTTAATTTCAACGCTGTGATTGAACCTGGCATCTGTCGAGTCCCATTGTCCCGCATTTCAAGAATTAAATGGAATACCGGGACTCTGAATTCTGGAATCTAGCTCTGAAGTCAAACCACTGCAGGAATTTGCGAATCCGTCAGCATCCATGAAAATGAGTGGGTCAGACAAAGTTCTCCAAGCGGTTTGTGATCACCAATGGGATGTTCAGGTCCCTCTGTTTTTGGTTTTGTGGTAGATGAAATATTTTTGGAAATATTGTGATTATACAGCCCGTGGAGATTATTATAATTTATCGTCTGCCTTTGTATGTGAGCGGTTATCTGAGTTAGTTGCAACAATCAATTCATTGACTGGTAGTAACACTTCAGCAAATGTGAGTAGTTCCGTGTTGTAGATCGAAACTGTTGTCATCATTATCAGCATCTGGTGCCCTCCCAGTTTGAATTTGAGAGCCATGGCCCACGCACTCCTGTTTCGTGTCAGATGGATCAATTCATCGGTATTCTTTTCCAGATCCCTGGCTGCTGGCTCCATCATCATTTGTCTTTGCCTTCCTCTTGCTTTCTTTGTCATAGTTTGGTCCGCGAAACCACTTTCCGGTTCACGGTCCTATCCATGATCCTTATTCCAGGTTTCCCGGCTTTCCCCAGTTTCTGTTGAGGCAGCTGATTCTCGTTTGGGCTAGCTTCATAAATAGCTTCAGGATTCAGTCGCTGGCTGCTGGATTGTTCCTGTCCAAACCCCTTGTCTAAATCCCTTAACTTGCCCTTCCTTCTGTTGCCTTGCCCTGCCTTTCCTGAAGCCCTGCCTCGCCTCGCCTTGCCTCGCCTGAAGCCCTGCCTCGCCTGAAGCTCTGCACGCCTTTCCTTGCCATGTCTCGTCTGAAGCATTGCCTCGCCTTGCATCGTCTGTAGCCTTGACACGCCTTGCCTCGACTGAAGCCTTTCCTGGCCTTGCCTCCTCTGCAACCCTCGACTGCAACCTTCGCCTTCACCGCTGTCAAGTTCAACTGCCGGAGCAAGATAAGTAACAGTCTTTCGTTGTTTTGAACTGTCTCTGTGTCCACGCTTTCGTTAGGTATAGAAACATAGAAACATAGAAAATAGGTGCAGGAGTAGGCCATTCGGCCCTTCGAGCCTGCATCGCCATTTATTATGATCATGGCTGATCATCCAACTCAGAACACCGCCCCAGCCTTCCCTCCATACCCCCTGACCCCCGTAGCCACAAGGGCCATATCTAACTCAAAATCAACAGTAAGATAACATTATGTCCCGTCGTTGCCGCTACCTAGTGTTGGGATGAGTCTTTGTGTCCACGCCTTCGCTCGGTAGGTCTGGCCTTCTGCCGCTACCTTCTGTTAGAACCGTCTCGTTGTATTCTGTATTTTGTGTGTGAGTCCCGGCCCGACGTCCTGTTTGCTAGGAAGGGTCCCTGCTCTGTGTTCCATGTTCCTGCTTCTCCCTCGACCAAGGCTCTGCATTCCTGTCTCTTCCTCGATCAAGTCAAGGCTTCGGGGTCTCGTTCAGTCCTAGACATGTCGAAGAACCTTGTTCTGTCCAAGCCACGGCTTTGTGTTCCCATCTTGTCCATGTGCCTCGCTCAGCCCAGCAGTACTTTGCCCAGCCCGGTGCTGTGGTTCATTCGTCATGTGCTGACGTTCCCTTGTCCTGTCCAGGAGTCTCACGTCCAGTCCTGTTGCCACTCCTCGTCCTGTGGCCACATCTTGTCCTCGCCTGCTTCTGGAGTCCGAGCCCTAGTCAAGTCCCAGTTTTTGGGTCCCTGCCTAGTCTCTGGCTCGGGGTCCATACCCTAGCCTCGAAGAACCCAAGCCTCGTCGTGTCTTTGCCTAGATCTGGGGTCCGAGCACGAGTCAAGACCCAGGTTTCGGGTCCTTGTCCAGTCTCTGGCTCGGAGTCCAAGCCTAGGCTCTAAGTTCCAATTTCCTTTCCTAGATCCGCAGTCCTAGTCAAGACCTAACCCAGGCAGGCCTTGTATCCTTATCTCGTCCAGGGCCTCTGTCATGTCTAGCGTTCTTTCTTCCCCTCTCCCCTTGCTTCCACTTCACGCCTGGTCCTGTTCCTAGTACTTCTGTGCTTGTGTCTTGCATTGGGGTACTCTCCCAGCGTCGCCCCCTTTCTGACATTCTTCCCTTCAATCTTTCCCATAATTGCCGTGCACTCTAACTCCTCTTTCCTAATCACACGTCCAATGAAGTTATATGATCAGATACATTGTTTATCTTTTTGTGCTTGCTCTGTTCATGACATCCTCGTTAGATATTTGTTTCGCCCATGATTTTCTTTGCATCCTCCTCAGAAACCACATCTCTGCTGCTTCAATTCCTTTTCTCAATTTGCTAGATATTGTCCAACATTCTGAAGCATATAACATAACAGTATAAACGTAACATCTCAGTACTTTGAGGCGGGCTGAAATGCATTGTTTTGTGGTGGTCAGAATATTCTTCATTCTCGTAAATGTGTAATTTGCCATCCCTATTGTTCTTTTGCTGTCCATGACGCAGCTGCTATTTGATGTCACTCAGCTTCCTAAGTAGCAAAAGTTCTGTACTTGTATTATTTCTTCCCCGCTGATTCTCAGGCTGCAGAGAGGATTATCCAGCTTTTTGGATATCACCATATATTCTGATTTTGCAATTAATAGATAGACCGATTTTTGCACTTTCTTCTACAACTATATCAATGACGTTTTGTAGTTATTCCTCTCATGTAGAATTTTAATAAATGTGTGCGATATGACTGAATATAAAGCAATAGATGGACACACATTAATGTCGTTATTCAGCCAATTAACACAACCGACGTGCTGCTTGACAGTCACGAATATTGTGAAATGTTTTCTATTATATCTACATCTGACACCGTTACAGGCATCTGACTACGGCATCGAGTTTGAAGCTAAACTTTGAATTCCTCTCCCCTAGTTCAGTGGGATGCGTCATATCTGTCTGTGAGGTTGTGTCAGACTGCGCGTATCTGTTGGAATCTGTAAATGTTATGTTGTAAAGTCACTGAGGTGGCAAATGCTGGAATAGGAAATAAGCTCGGGGAATGCTGGAAACACTAAGCCCTAGCATCTTGTACGCAAAAAGAAACCTGTTAACACTCGTATCAGTGTTCTCTCTGAGTTTACCTGTTCCTAACATTCTGTTTGGGATGCATGCGTGTTTCCAACATTTCCTGTTTTTTTTTTTTTTTTTTTTTTTTCCGTCCTTCAGCTGTTTTGTCGCTGACAGGGATCTCCAAGGAAGCTGATGATTGTCTGATGGAAGAATCCCGCCATCAGCTTTTGGATTTATTGAGACGAGACGCGGAAGACGCTGGTAGGAAATGTTCCATCCAGAATTGACTCTAAGGAGGTTGTTTTAGCTGCCACTACACATTTAGACCAACAGTCAGGAATTCGAACTCAGATCATATTAACTTTATTTTACTCTGTAACCCCGTCTGTGTCTCCGCCAGCTCTGCACCCTTTCTCGACCCTCCCACCGCTAAATGCTACAATGCAGTGGAAATGCTACGAGATCCCCTCAAACTGCTGCATTCACTTCCGCTTGGCATTTTCTCAACTTGCTGTTCCCTGTCTCTCTTCCAGCGAACTTGGTGGCGATTGTGATCCTGTCCCGGGGAAAGTGCGGTCTCTCCAAATGTATCACTCGCTACCTGGTGGGAATGGCAGCGGCAGATCTCCTGGTCGTTATCTCCGATCCGCTGCTTAGGTGGACTGCTCTGATTTATTTTCCCCGATCATTCCTGCTGATCACTCCTGTGTGCAGATTCAATACGTGGTTGATTTCTGCGAGTACTGTAATCTCTGTCTGGCTGACTGCCGCTTTCACCATCGATCGATTTGTGGCTATTTGCTGTGAGAAGCTGAAAAGAAAATATTGCACCGAGAGTACGGCGGCTGTGGTTATCGGGACAGTGAGTGTGCTGGCCTGTATGGAGGGCGTCCCCTGGGGCTTTGCATACGGGCCTGGAGAAATAATTGATGGTGTTCCCAGGTTTTGTGATGTTACACCGAGCTTCATAAACTCTCCGTCATGGGCGGCGTTTGACATATTTGATCTCATTTTAACCCCTTGTGTCCCATTTTTTATGATTTTACTGTTCAATATTCTGACTGTCAGGCGGATTCTAGCGGCCAGTCGAGCCCGCAGGGGGCTCCGGGCACAAAAGAGTGGAGAGAATGACAAGGACCGGGAGATGGAGAACCGACGCAAATCCATCGTTTTGCTCTTCAGCATCACCGGTAGTTTCATATTGTTGTGGGGAACACAGGTGGCATTTTATATCTACAGAAGGATCTCAAAGAATTATGTTGATACTGTCACGGATCCCCGTTTCATCACAGAACACACATCGATTATGCTGCAGATTCTCAGTTCCTGCACCAATACGTGTATTTATGCCGTGACTCAGAGCAAATTCCGAGAGGAACTAAAGAATGTGGTGAAATACCCACTGAAGCAGATTTTGAAATTAATTAAACGTTCGAAATAAATACTGTAAGGTATTACAATTCAAATGCCTTCATGCCCTCTATTCTGTCACCGCACTTTTGGGTAAATGGAAACAACATGATGAACAGAGTTACAAAACAAACATCAGAAAATCTGCAGATGTTCGAAATACAAAACAACACACACATAATCAGATCGTCCCGCCCCGAAACGTCGACTGTTTACTGTTTTCCACACAAGATTCTGGATGAACTCAGCAGGCCAGGCAGCGTCAATGAAAAAGTGTAGCATGTCGACGTTTCGTGCCAAGTCCCTCTGTCAAAGTCCTGTCAACTGTTTACTCTTTTCCATTTAGTGTGTGTAGCTTTAGAGTTACAAAACGGCTGTTTAGAGCTGATCCCGACGGCATCACTGACTTCACCTTCTCAGAGAAATTTCTTTGGCACCTCAAGTCCCGCTCGCTTGAGTCAACCTGTTACCCCTGCTTCCCGGTTCTGACAAAAACTGCCTGACCTTGGAGTATATTTCCATCTCGATCAACCACTGCTACTCCCATCATAAGTCCTCCATTCCTTCACCCGCTTTTTTCTTATCCTTCTCTACCTGTATGTTCTCGCTCTCACTGCCAACTTGAACTATCTTTCTGTAAGAGAATTTTTTCCTGTTTTACAATTGAAGACAAAGGAACTTTCCGTTCACTTGCAGCTCTGTGAGAGATAGAGAGATGGAGAAAGTGAGTGTGAGCAGGAGACAGCGCGAGGGCTGAGGGAGCGAAGGAGAGAGCGAATGAGATATCGCGAGGGAGAGGGTGCCATGGAGATGACACGAGAGTGAGCGCGAGGGAAAGTGTGCGGGAGAGGGTGCGGGCGCGGGTGAGCGACAGAAGGAGACATCGCGAGGGAGAGAGCGCATAAGAAGTTTGGCGTGACGGAGCCGGTGCGAAGGAGAGCACGTGAGGGAGACCGCGACCGCGCGGGACAGGACACGAGGAAGATATCGTGAGAGTGAGTGCGAGGGAATGAGCAAGTGGGAGAGATAGAGAA
Source organism: Mobula birostris (assembly GCF_030028105.1). Taxonomy (NCBI): domain Eukaryota; kingdom Metazoa; phylum Chordata; class Chondrichthyes; order Myliobatiformes; family Myliobatidae; genus Mobula; species Mobula birostris. The sequence goes on from NC_092397.1 coordinate 29,817,208, forward strand.
TATAGAATGAAAGAGAGAGAGGGGTAGTGAAGCGACTAAGGCATCGTAAGGGAGACGGACACAGAAAGAGAGAGGAAGAGAGAGAGAGAGAGAGAGAGAGAGAAGAGGCTGTGTGACAATCCACCCTATCACCGAGACCTGCTTGTTTGTGGATGATAAGAATTATTTTGGATTTGGTACAACTAATACTGTAGACATTTTTTTTATATTAAAATTGTACAGGTTCTAACAAATTGTCTGGTTTTAAGATGTGTGCGGTCTCCTTTGTTTGCGAATGCACATGCAGATACCCTGAGCCGTATAAAATGCAATGAATGAATTTTAAGCCGATTTTGATTACAAAGAGACTATTTGAAGGCACATTAATGTACAGGATGGATGGATATAAATCACATAGAGCAAACACTTTAGCGCTGGGGAAGGGGGGTGGCAGGGGACAGACAAGAGGTTCTGTGGACATGGATGAGCTTGCAGAAAGATGCGTTACCTCCATCATGCCAGGGCCAAGGTTATATCTGAGAGGTTACAGGCCATTCTGAAAGGGCAGCGTGAACAGCCAGAGATCGTGGACCTTATTAGAACTAACAACAGAGAGACAACGCCCTACAGAGAATTTAGTGAGTTGGGCAGAAGGTTAAGAAGTAAGAACTCTAGGGTGGTCCTTTCAGGATTATTTCAGTGCAACGTGCTTGCCAGGTAAGAGAGGGTAAGTTGGTACAGTTAAGTGTGTGGCAGGAGGGAGGGCATCAGGTACAGGATAAGTGGACCTCGTGTAAGGAGGATGGGTTACAGTGAAGGAGAAGTAATATTCTGACAGGGAAGCTTTCTGGCCTCACCTTGATGATATTCATCATGTGGCATGCGGAGGGGGTGTTGGGATCCTGAGCTATAGGCCAGTAATTAGCATTGAGCGGAAGGCAGAGATGAGGTCGAGTAACCCTAAAAGGAAGTCAAGATGGGGCCAGGTTAATGAGCACAGTGGCATCGAAGGGCAGAAGTGAGTTTATTTCAGTGCAGGGTGTAGAAAAGTTAATGTAGATGTACTTAAAGCCCGGGTTAGTACATGGCGCCGTGGTTCATCCATTGCAGAGATCTGGTTGAGAGAAGGGCAGGACTGGTATCTAAACATTCCAGGGTTCATATGCTTCCGGCAGTGCAGAGGAAGGTAAATGAGGTTGGGGAGCGGCATTGCTGATCAGGTAGTACGTCACGAAGTTGAGCAAATCCCGGAGGCTCATCTCGTAAAACAATGTTGGTGCAACTCAGGAATAAGAAAGGTTCAATCACTGTGATGAGATTATACTGTAGGACTCCCAATAGCCAGTGAGGGAGAAGAATAGATATGCCAGCAGGTTATGAGATGAACTTCCGGTCATGTCCCATTCCTCCTTCACCATTCCCCATTCCCTTTTCCATCTCACATTATCTTCCTACTTTCCCATCAACTCCCTCTGGTGTTCGTCCCTGCTTGCTTTCTTCCATGGCTTTCTGTCCTCTCCTACTAGATTCCCCCTCTCTAGCCCTGTATCTCATACACCAATCAACTTCCCAGCTCTTTACTTCACCACCCCCTCCCCCTCTCACAGTTTCACCTTTCACCTTGTGTTTCTCCCCTCTCCCCCCACCTTCTAACACTGACTCCTCGTCTTTTTTTTCTCCAGTCCTGATGAAGCGTCTCGGCCCAAAACGTCGACTATACTCTTTTCTATGGATGTTACCTGACCTTCTGAGTCCCTCCAGCATTGTGTGTGTGTTGTCCAGATACAGGTGATGATCTCAACAGGCTTGCAGGTGAAGTTTTGCTTCTCCGGGACGGACTATTTGGGTTTCTGAATGGTGGTGAAGGGGCAGGTGTAGCTCATGTTCCGATTACAGGGATAAGTGCCAGCAGTGAGATCAGTGGGGAGGGATGAATGGACAAGGGAATCACAGAGAGGTTGATCGCTGCTGAAAGTGGAGAGTGGGGTAGGGGGAGGATGTGTTTAGTGCTGGAATCCCTTTGAAGATGCTGGACATTGTGTAAAATGTTGTGTTGGATACGGACACTCGGGGGGGGGGGGCTTGGTAAGTAAGGACAAGGGGAACTGTAGCCCTGTTTTGGCAGTGAGAAGATGGGGCAAGGGCAAATGTCTGAGAAATGGGGGTATATATGGGGGTGAGAGCAGCAGCAAAGAGAGAGGTAGGGAAACCCGGTTCTTTGAAGAAGGAAGACATCGCTGATATTCTGGCAAGGGAAATCTTACCCTGGGAACAGATATGGCGGAGACGATTAAAAGAGACGGCATTTGTACAGTAGACAGGGTGGGAAGAGCGATAGTCAAGATAGCTGTGAGATTCAGTAGGTTTATAGAACGATATCACCAGACAGTCTGTCTGCAGAGATGCTACACTAGCCAGTCTGTCCTCAGAGACCGACTGCTGCTGTCTGCTTTTATACACAGCGCCCCGACCTGCCGAGAAACGCTCAGAGAGAAAGAGGTGGGAATGGGGGAAGACAGAGTCAGAGAGACGGTCAGAGCCGAGAGCGGCCTCTCATCTTCCAGCTCCGCCTTCACTCTCCCACAACCACCAATTTCCAACAGTTTATCCACAACAGAACAGAATCACAGCGCTCAGATAAACTTTCAGACGGACAGCTTCAATGTTGGTCAGTCTGTAAAGTTAACACCTAACACTGGAAAACTGACACATAAACTCTTTAAATTTCTGCTGAAATATCCTAAAACTAAACAATAATAATTTGGAACGATGAACAAGTTCAAAGATGGGAATTCTGACATTCCAGTAAAACACAGAGACAGTTGGAAACACGCAGCAGGTCAGGCAGCGGCCGTGGACAGAGGAACAGAGTTAACGTTTCAGGCCGAAGTTCCTTCATCAGGTACACTCATTGCGCATTCCAAATTCCATCAGGAGCTGCGAATGAACCTTTGTGAATGATGCACCAGGAACCCAAGTTCCCTCTGCACCGCCAGGCCCTGTTGCCTTTGAACATTTCGAGAATGTTCTGTATTACATATTTTTCCTGCCAAAATGTACAAGTTCACACCCTCCCTTCCGCACAATATCCCAGCTGTCAGACCTGTGTCCAATCACCTCACCTGTATCTACCCCTTTGCAGACTCCTGGCCGCTCTTCACAACTCAGATTCCATCAGTGCTTGTCATCAGCAAGTTCAGAAATCACGGTCAACACTCATTTTCCCCAACCCCCTGTGACGGAGCGGCGTATCAAACGCGTCCTGGACATCTCAGTTCAGTGCGTCCCCAGGGACCCTTTATCCACAGTTGGTGTTACTGCTCCAAACACTCGAATGTGTTTGTTAAACGTGGAGTCACTTTCACCAGACTCTGCTGACTTTGTCTGATGGTTTTGTAAGTTGGCTAAAATTTCCTGCTTTGTTACAGCTCCAAATGTTCTCCTAGTACAAATGGTGAACACTCAGGTCTGGAGTTTCCTGTTTTCTGCTTTTGCTTCAGACTACAGCATCTGCAGTTTCTATTGTAATTTTTATTTCTTCTCTATTTACTTATTTTTTCTCCAATTTGGAGCAAAGGAGTTACTCAAAGTGCTCTTCCCTCCAGACACAGACTGGTTTTGAACCCTGTCGTTGTTTCCGTCTCCTATCGTGTCTGGATTTTAGTCTCTGATACTCCAGCACTTGGGTCCTGACCATCCTCACCCAGGTCTGCCGTCACTGACGAAGTTTATTGATACGGTTCATATAGGCCACAGTCAGACCATTTGGCAAATTGGATCCAGAATTGGCTTTGCAATAGGGGACAGAGTGATGGCAGAGAGTAGTTTTGTGATCAGATTCTGGTGACAAGTGTTGTTCCACATGGATCTGTTCTGGGGTCATTTTTGTTTGTGATACAACTGAGTGATTTGGGAGTGGATGTAGGAACCGTGAGCAGTAAATTCACACTGACTGTGAGGTGATGGAGTTATTGCTTGTGTGGATCGTCGTCTTCAGCTAAAGGGTGACATCGATGTAGTGATGAAATAAGCTGAGACCAAAACAAGTAAATCAGTTTGTGTGAGAATTGGGATTTCCCATCAAACAACCCCGAAACTCCCACGGGGAAGATCAGAGGGATAATGTGTGTCAACACTACAACAGTGTCATGAAGAGAAAGCGATGGTTCTTTCCTCTTCCAGGTTAATAGCTCTTAAAGGAGCCTTTTGTTGTGTTTGCTGCCGAGGCCAGGCTGAGGCTTGCTTCCGGCGGATGCGGCGAACCAACTGATGTCTTTGGGCACAAGGCTGATCCGCTTGATGTGGATGGTGCAAATAATCCGACCAGGTAAGCCTCGTTAGTCTCCTACAGTCCTAATGATGGCCGAGCTCTGGAAGCATAGATCGGTTTTGAAGTCCTGCCTGATCTTCTGCACCAGATGCTGGAGGGTAGTCTGCGGATGAGCAGCTCGGTGGATTTCTGGTAGCATCGCTTCCCCCTCAGAGTCACGGTGATGGGCCGATAGCTCCCCAAGAATACCCATACAGACACCCAGGGATATTCAGTTCTCCTTTACATTTATCAATTGTTTACAGAGTCACATTGATGGGCTGATAGTGCCCCAAGAATACCCACACAGACACCCAGAGATATTCAGTGCTCCTCTACATTTGTCAATTATTTTACTGATATGGTAAATTATCCAGCCACGTGCCAAGAAATCTTACCACTGACACTTATTCAAGCGTTTGACCATATAATTTAAAATCAATTGTTGTTGATAATGAAATGGATCAATAAAGAGGCCTATTCATCATCTTTGTAAAACACAAAATGTATTTTAGCTACTGAAAGCTTAAAACCCAACTATGTCCCCACTCTTTGACCTTATTAATCACTAATCACATTCTATATACAATTGAATTGAATTTTCTACCTTTGATCCATAAATCTGCATCATCTGCAAAAAGTCATTTCCCCACCCCAGTACCTATCTCAGAAAAAATACCATTAATCATAATATTAAACAATAAAGGGATACAAATACTGTCTGATGGGGTCCCATTCTTTACCATATAGAAGCCCAAATATACCTTAAATTACTTGCCTCGAGCAGACAAATAAAAAACTCAGAAAAATAATGCAGCCTTTTTCTCACTCCACATTTCTATGATTTAACCCTTTCATAACATATCGTATGCTTTTTCAATACAAAAAGACTGCAATTACAAGATCCTTATTTACCTGTGCTTTCCTAATATCAACTTCCAAACATAAAACTGGATCCAATTCATTCTACGTTTCCGAAATCTATACTGATAAAATGCTACATCACCTCTCTTTTCCAAAATATAATTCAATCACTCTATTACCATATTTTCCATAAGTTTACCAAAATGAGATGGGACGTTAATGATGTTGGTCTATAACTGGAAGGATCCTATGGGGATTTCCAGGTTTTGGAACAGGCACTACCATTTTCTAAGAGGAGGGAAGATGGCCTAAACTCCAAATATAATTCAAAAATGTTAATGTTATCACAAGAGCTGTAAGCTATATGTTAAAACATACAATAGCATATATCATCCTTTCCTGGAGCCATATTCACACAAAGAAACTTTATATCACTAATACTATCATTGCTAGAGCTGGCTTTCAACACACCAGAGTATTCACTTAAAACCTCATCCGGACATCGTTTATGCTCTTCACTTAAATTACCTTGATTGTGACTTGCAGCAAATGACCAAGCCAGTAACTCAACCTTCTCTATTTCAGTAACAATCACCTTCCTTAATCAATACTGGAATGTTATTAACCCATTGAACCCCACCCTTCCGCAATTTTCTTAATCATTCCCCAAACATCTCCAAGTTTAATATCCTGTCCAATACTATCAGAAGATGACCTCCAGTAAACCTCTTTCACAACCTTTACCACTTCCCTCACCACAGCTTGTATCCTTTCATACTTAATAAGGTCACTCGGAGAGTGATAATTCTCAACTCTCTCTCTCTGTTTTGTTGTGTAGTTCAGCACCTCGACCCCTCTCTATTTCTCTCATTTACAATTTATCTCCACATAAATCATTGTCTGACTTTTGATTCCTCCTACCACTCTACATGCCATCATACTTCACCACATTAAACTCCATTTACCATGTATTCTGCTCGCCAGCTTCCCAGGTCCCATTGAAGAGATGAAATGTCCAATCACAACATGTCCCCCCACCACATTCCCTGTCATTGCCACCGTGGATTCCTCACTCTTTGCCCCTGGTCGCTGGGACACTCCACTAGTTATATCATCCCAGTCTGAAACAGACCTGTTATTCTGTCTCAGTATGATGACCAGTCTTCAGTCAGTATTAACACACTTCCTTCCCAGTACTGAGCTCTGGTCTTGTGCACCAGCCTTACGTGTGGCACCTTGGCAAATGGCTCCTGAAAATCCAAAAATCCACTTCTCCAACTTCCCCTGTAAAGTCTCAAATCTCTGGTGTGTTCGTCAAACATGACTTAACATTCAACAACCCAGGTTACAGGGTCCAAGACCAGGTTCCAGATGGACAGGGTGGTGAAGAGTCTTTTGGAACACTGGCCTTCACTCAGGGCCCCGAATATAGAAGCTGGGATGAGATGTTGCAGTTGTCCAACACGTTGGTTTGGCCACATTTTGCAAATAGTGTTTAGTTTTTGTGACCCTGCTGTATGACAGACACCATTAAGCTGGAAAGAGCACAGAGGAGATTTATGGGGATGTTACTGGATCTCAAAAGGATATGTGGAAAGGTGTTTTGGATAATTTTCCCTGTAATGTTGGAGAATGAGTGCTGATATTGCAGAGGTGTATAAAATCATGAGGGACCTGGAGGCTGGAAATGGAATGAGCTGCTAGGGGGAATGGTTGAGTCAGGTACATTAAAAAAAGCACTTGGACAGATAGATGGAAAGGAAAGGTTTTGAAGTATCTGGGCCAAATGCAGAGAAATGGGACAAGGAAGAGGATAACCTTCTTCATAATGTGGTGGTGAGGGGGTTACAGACCACAAGCTCAGATGGGAACTTTGGTCATCGTGGAATCTGTGTGAACCTGACTGTAGACATTGAACTTTTCCAAATGATTTGTTATTTCTTGATAGATTATCAACTCCAGTACCTGAAGTGAAGTTAACAGGACTACAGTTACCTGCTTTTTATCTTCCACCCTTCTTCAGCAATGGTTTTCAACTCCACTGGGACCTTTCTGTAACAGTGAGTTTTGACAAACTTCAATGTCTCTACTTTCTCTACAGACTTCCTGTGAAACCCTCCAGTGCAGGTTGTTGGGACCTGGTAAAGTTTGCTTTTAGTCCCATTAGTTTCTCCCTTGTGATGCCAATTGTTATACATTATGGCACAATGTTGAAATATCACCGTTAGATATCTATGGGATGTTTGCTGTGTCCCACTGTGAGCACTAATGCAAATTATTGAGTTAACTTCTCTGCGTGTTCCTTGTTACTTTTAGCTTTTCACTGGTTCCTAGAAAATCTCTGATTCTCTTGTGCACCACCAGCGCCTCTTTGTATGTTCTTTGATTTAATATTTCCTTGAATGCCTTTGACCATACCCCAGGATCTTGAGGCCACTCCTACCAATGTTGTCTTTCCCTCCCCCTTTCACCGTCATTGTCCCTACATATAAAGTTCCTATGAAAATTTACAGCATTGAATCTCAGTGGATTGAATTTGGCTTTTTTTGAAACCAATCAATGGAAAAAGACTCTTTTGTGTCAAAGCGAAAACAAATCTCTACAAAATGCTCTCAACTAATTACAAATCTAAAACACAAAATAATTGTCTGTTTAAGTATTCACCCCCTTTAATATGACACACCAAATCATCATTGGTGCAGCCAATTAGTTTTCGATGTTGCATGATCAGTTAAATGGAGATCACCATGTGCAGTCAAGGTGTTTCAATTGATTGTAGTAATAGTACACCTGTAAGTGGAAGGTCGAACTGCTGGTGAGTCAGTATCCTGGGAGAAACTACACCGTGAAGACAAATCAACACTCCAAGCTGCTCTGCAAACAGGTAATTGACGAACACAAGCCAGGAGATGGATACAAGAACATTTCCAAGTCACTGAATGCCCTTGGAGTGCAGTTAAGTCACTCATCCAGAAGTGTGAAGAATATGGCACAGCTGTAAATCTGCCAAGAGCAGACTATCCTCAGAAACTGTGCGGCCATGCAAGAAGGGGCCAGTGGGGGAGGCCACCAGGAGACCTATGATAACTCTAGAGGAGTTACAAGCTTCAGTGGTGGGAGAGATTGTGCATACATCAACTGTTGCCCGGGTGTTTCACCAGTCGCAGCTTTACGGGAGAGTGGCAGAGAAAAAGCCACTGTTGAAAAATGCTCTCATGAAATCTTGCCTGGAGTTTGCCAGAATTGTGGGGGACTCTGAAGTTAGTTGGAAGAAGATTCTATGGTCTGATGAAAACAAAATTGAATTTTTTGACCATCACAAACACTAAGTTTGGAGTAAGCCAAACACCGCACAGCATCAAAAACACACCATCCCTACCGTGAAGTATGGTGGAGGCTGCATCATCCTGTGGGTGTGCTTCACTGTAGCAGGTCCTGAAAGGCACATAAAGGTAGAGGGTAAAATGAATGCAGCAAAATACAGGGAAATCCTGGAGGAAAACCTAATTCAGTCTTCAAATGAACTGCAACTTAGGAGAAAATTAATTTTCCAGCAAGACAATGACCGCAAGCATAAAACCAAAGCTGCAAAGGAATGCCTTAAAACAACAAAGTTAATGTCCTGGAGTGGCTTTGTGAGAGTCCAGACCTCAATCCAATTGAGAATTTGTGGCTGGACTTGAAAATAAGTGTTCACTCACCAACCCATGTATTCTGACAGAGCTTCAGCAGTTTTGTAAAGAAGAATGTGGAAAAATTGCAGTGTTCATATGTGCAAAGCTGATAGACACCTATCCACACAGACTCAACTGTAAATACTGCCAAAGATGCATCAACTAATTACGGATTTGAAGGAGGTAAATACTAAGGCAATGAATTATTTTGTTTCATATTTACAATTAAGTTAGATTTGTTTTCACTTTGACACCATGGAGTCTTTTCTGTTGATCAGTGTCAAAAAAGCCAAATTAAATCCATTGTAAAAGAATAAAACATAATAACTTCTAAGGAGACTGAACATTTTTTATAGGCACTGTATCCACTCCTTCAGCAGCAGGTTAAGAACAAATCCACCCTGCTCCTTTCCATTTTGCCGATTCTGTGTGGAACATTGAATATAGTGGAATGTCGAAGTCCCAGTCTCTGTAACCATGTCCCTGCAATAGCTGTTAGATCAAACATATTCATCAGTACACAATATGGAACAGATGGCAACCTGCCCTTCGGCCCAGAATATCTGCGCCAATCATAATAATAATCAGACTTTATAAAGTACTGGGGAGGTCTCACTGGAGTATTGTGAGCAGTTTTCGGCCCTTTATCTCAGGAAGGATGAGCTGAAACTCAATGGGTTTCAAAGGACGTTCTCCAGATTGATTGCAGGATGGAACAGGTTGCCACATGAAGAGTGTTTGATGGCTCTGGGCCTGTATTCACTGGAATTTTTGAACAATGAGGGGTGGCCCAATTGAAACCTATCGAATAGTGAAACACAGTCATAAAGTGGATGTGCAGAAGATTGGAGTGACTAATATCAGGACACAGCCTCAGAATAGAGGAGCATCCTTGTAGAATGTGGAGATGGGGAATTTTTTTCGCCAGAGAGTGGTTCATCTGTGGAATTCATTGCCACACGGAGCTGTCAAGCCAGGACTTTATGTATATTTAAGGCAGAGGTTGATAGATTCTTGATTGGTCAGAGTATGAAGGGATACAGGGGAAAGGCAGGAGACTGGGGCTGAGAGGAAAAATGGATCAGCCACAATGAAATGTCGGAGCAGACTCGATGGGCCAAATGGTCGAATTCTGCTCCTATATCTTTGTCTGTGTCACCACCTCAATGATTTTTATCAAGCGTGATCTCCCTACACAAAACCATGTTGATTGTCCCTAAGCAGGCCATGCCTTTCTGAATGTGCATAAATCTTATACCTCAATATCCTCCCCAGTAGCTTCTCTACCACTGAAATGAGGCTGCCTTGCCTATAGGTTCCTGGATTCTTGTTATTTCCCTTCTTGATCAAAGCTGCAACATTTGCGACACTCCAGTCCTGTGGGACCTCACATGTTGTGATCAAGGACACATAGATCCTTGTCAAATCCCCAGCAATCTGCTCACTTGTTTCTTTCACTGTTGTAGGATATTTGCCTTCAGGCCCTGGAGTCTTATCCATCTTATTGCTTTTCAGACGTCCCAGCACAACCTGCTCCTTACTCTCAAAATGTCTCTGCACATTCGCATGCCTCATTCTGTTTTCATTGCCATTCAATTCCTTCACTTCAGTAAATACTGACACAACATACTCATTTAGTACCTCAGCCACTTGATCTGACTTCAACCACATCATTCCTCCTTTAATCTTGAGTCGACATTTCTATTCTCTGGTTATCCTCGTCTTATTAATACAAATCACAAGGCCTTGGGATCATCTTTGGTCCTACATTACAAGGACAGTTTGTGGCCCCTTTTGGCCTTTCCTATCACCTGCTTTAGCATTTCCCTGCTACCTTTATATTCCAAAGGTACCCAGTCTGACTTTAGCTTCACAAGCCTTCCATAACCTTTTGACTAAATTTAGGATCTCTCCGCTTGTCTAAAAATCCCTTACTTACCATCCTTCTCCTCACTCCTCACCGGAACATGCTGATCCTGAACTCAGAGTAGCTGGTCTTTAGACAACTCCCACACATCAGATGTGGACTTGTCCCAATCAATGTCCCTTGGCTCCTGTCTTCCTCCGTCCTGACTTGTCCTCCTGCAAATTAGTACCTTCATAAAAGATCTACTTTTATTTTTACTTGTAACTAAGAAAAAAGAAACTTGTGATCACTGTTCCCAAAATGTTCACTGACTCTCAACTGTCACCTGGCCTGGCTCATTCCCAACTGTTCTCACCTCTGGTTGGGCTCTGTACATAATGTTTCAAACACTCCTCAGATTCATTGAAGAAATCTGGCGCATTTAAGAATTAAGCAAGTTCCAGTTAATTCTAGAGAAGATAATGTCCCCCGACTGGTTGTTGCGGGGCCAATACAAACACCCCAACAGTGTAACTACAGATTGCCTGTTTGCTGTGACATTCCCAGTGAGGTAACCTCTGCATTTTTAACCCCCCACTCACATGTAAAACAATGAAACCCAGGAATGTTGAGCTGCCAGCCCTGTCCGTCCGATAACATAGTACTCCTAGTGTTGAAATAAACTCATTTCAGCCCATCAGTCCCACCATGTTTATTAGCCTGACATTGGCTCTCGTTCTTTTCAGACTGTGTGTGAGGGAGTTTTGTTTTTCGCTGGAGCGCTTTGTGTCGGATGAATCGTTGGAAATTGGCGGGTGTGGTAAAGTGAAGACGGAGCTGGACGATGAGAGGCCGCTCTCGGCTCTGTCCGTCACTCTGACTCTGTCTCCTCCCCTCCCCGTCTCTGTCTCTCTGCGCGTTTCTCGGGCAGGTCGGGGCGCTGTGTATAAAAGGAGACAGCAGCAGGCAGTTTGTCAGTGAGCAGCGACCTGAGTGAAGCAGCATCATGTCTGGCAGAGGGAAAGGAGGCAAAGGACTGGGCAAAGGCGGAGCCAAGCGGCACCGTAAAGTGCTCCGTGATAACATCCAGGGCATCACCAAACCGGCCATCCGCCGTCTGGCTCGCCGTGGCGGCGTCAAGCGGATCTCGGGTCTGATCTACGAGGAGACCCGCGGGGTGCTGAAGGTTTTCCTGGAGAATGTGATTCGGGATGCGGTCACCTACACTGAACACGCCAAGCGCAAGACGGTCACTGCCATGGATGTGGTGTACGCTCTGAAACGCCAGGGCCGCACTCTCTATGGCTTCGGCGGCTGAAAAACTCCCACTTCCTCCCGAGCACAAAACAAAGGCTCTTCTAAGAGCCACCCACCGCCTCACAGACGGAGCCGTATCCACAACCTTTTAATTATTTTTATCGATACATTCAGCTGAGTTACATTTGAAACAGATTAATCGGTTCGGTTTGCAATATTCCTGCGAATTTGCCATTTCCAGTCGGTGATTACTTCAGAACCTCTGAACGCGTTAAGATCGATCTTCATCCTTTTATCTGTCTCGGACAGGAATCAGTTCACTCGTTTAGAGAAGCGACTCCGTAATTATGCATTTAAATCGTAACTCAGGGGATTAGATATTAAATTTATTAAATGAAACTGAAATTGTATAATGCGTGATAAAACTAACAGTAAATAATTTTTAAAAAGGTCTTCCAGCACCGTTGCTGGGTGCTCTAAAATTGGCGGGCAATTTGAAATTGATCCTGCGCCAATCACACTGTATTCTGATCCGATGAAGTCCGACCGCCAGTAAATTCCTAGAACTCCTTCTGTACGTGGTGTTAGAGGGCGTTTTTTTCTCTCTCTCTGGAGCTCTGTGTTTCGGACAAACCGTTGGAAATTGCCGGGTGTATTAAAGTGAAGACGGAGCTGGACGATGAGAGGCCGCTCTCGGCTCTGTCCGTCACTCTGACTCTGTCTCCTCCCCTCCCCGCCTCTGTCTCTCTGCGCGTTTCTCGGGCAGGAGTGGTGGCAGAGGACTGGAGGATGGGTCATGTTATCCAGTAACTTAGGATCGAAGGAAAACCAAACACAAGACCATTGTGCAGATGCTGATGGAGGGTCTCGGCCTGAAACGTTGGCTGTTCCAGTTTCTCATAGATGCTGCCTGGCCTGCTGAGTTCCTCCAGCACTGCGCGTGTATCGCTGCGAGGAAAAGCCTGGGAGCTGAGTCAGGGCTGATAACATCACTGCCCGGCTCAGCAAATTTATCGATGTCACTAAAGTTGGTGATATCGTGGAGTGTGAAACAATGTAACTAACATTACAACAGGACGGTGATCAATGAGGTCACTGATTTGAGGAATGACAGATAAATGTGAGATGTTCCATTGTCATTGACGAACCAGGGCAGAACTGCCGTGGGGAATGGTCTGTCCCTGGGTGTACTGTAAAACAGAGATATCGGGGTGTAGATATCGAATTCCTTCAGAGTGTAAACACAGGTAAGCAGGACGGTGAAGAGGCTGTTCGCCACACTCGCATTCATCGGTCAGAGTATCGGGCACTGGACTGTGACGTCACATTACAGCTCTACCAGCCTCGGGGAAACTACTCTCGGAGCACGGAGTACAGTTATAGTTGCCCTGGGATCAGAGGGTGACATTAAACTGGAGAGGGTGCAAAAGGGATTTAACAGGAGGCTGCATAGGCCAGGACCTTTCTCACCAGAGTGTATGTGATATTAGAGAGGTGATAAAATAATGGCAGTCATAGATACGGTCAACAGTGAATCTGTTATCTCCAGGTTTATGGAGTTGGAAGCGAGAGATTACAGATATAAAGTGAGAGAGGAAAGATTTAAATAGGACCCTGAGGAGCAGGTTTTGTACACAGAATGTGCTGTTTACATGGAACAAACTACCCCAAGTGGTGGTGTAGGTGGGCACAGTTGCAATATCTCTTGGACTGTGGAGAGGGAAGTTTCGCAGGGACATGGGCCAAATGCAGGAAACTGACAATAATTTTGTTTGGCCACTTGGTCAGCATGGATGTGTTGGGCTGAAGGACCTGTTTCTGTGCTGCATAACTCAGTGACTACGTCTGCTGCTGTGGCAGAGCGGGAGGGACAGTATCAGTAGTGAGGAGGTTTGTGGGATGTAGACAGGAGAGTGAACGGTTGAGGATGTGGCAGATGGAACAGAATGTGGGGAAATGTGAAATCACCCATTCCCAGGAACAAACTATCAGTCATTTCCACATGGGGATGTTCAGAGGGACCTGGACGTTCTTGTAAACAAATCACTTGAGTTTACATGCAGATACAACAAGTAATGAGAGTGCCTGTACTGTGCTGTACTATTCTATGTTCTATTTATCTGGGAGGCAGGGTTTGAGGGTCGGCACAACATTGTGGGCCGAAGGGCCTGTGCTGTACTGTTCTATGTTCTATGTTCAAACAGTATTTTGTCCTGTGATCCATGGGGATTGTACAAGAGGGTACAGAGGTCTCACTGGGATTATATAGGGGCCCTGGTGAGAGCACACCTTGAGTATCGTGTCCAGGTTTGGTCACACTTCCTCAGGAAAGATATCCTTGCAATAGAAGGAGTGCAGTGACTGTTCCCCACACTGACTGGGCTGGTTCCAGGGATGGAAGGTTGGTTATGTGAGAGGAGAGTGAGTGGGCTGGGTCTGTATTCCCTGCCGTTCATGAACAAATGAGGAAATCTGTTAGATTCTTTCAGGATATGACAGGCAATAGGCAAGGAGGATCTTTCCCCTGAATGAGAACTCCATAACTGAAGAAAATACCCTCAGAATGAGGCGTAAATCACAAACACGAGAGAATCTGCTGATGCTGGAAATCAAACGCAACACACACAAAATGCTGGAAGAACTCAGCAGGACAGGCAGCCTCTATGAAAAAGAGTTAACAGTCGACACTTCGGGCCGAGACACTTCATCAGATCTCAGGGTGAAGATTCTCAGCCCGAAGCATCGACTCGTTACTCTTTCCCATAGATGCTGCCTGGCCTGCTGACTTTCCCCAGCATTTTGTGTCTGTTGCTCAGAATGAGGTGACAAGCATTCAGGATGGGAATGAGATGTTTTGTTAATCAGAGAACAAAGAACTTCTGTATTCCTTATATAAGTAATGTGGAGCCTCAGTTGCTGGGTTGAGTCAAAGCTGAGATCAACAGTCTCTGGGAGAGATTTAGTCACTAAGTGAGTCCGTAAGACCATAAGATACAGGAGCAGAATTCGGCCATTTTGCCTGTCGAGCCTTCTCTGGCATTTGATCATCACTGATCAATTTTTCCTCTGAGAGACAGTCTCCTGCCTTCCATTGTATCCCTTCATGTCCTGACCAATCTCTGCCTATACCCAGTGATTTGGCCTCCACAGCTGCCTGTAGCAAAAAAATTCACAGATTCACCACTCTGGCTGAAGAAATTCCTCCTCATT